>NC_139970.1:29638543-29906043 GCF_963993115.1 Abramis brama
CTGTTGGAGACCGACACTACTTAGGGCTAAAAACCACAAGATCATCTGCATACATAATGTGGTTCACTAAGATATTCTCAACCATACAACCAGTTTTACAGGTATTCGGGCATTTAAGTCATCCTTGTAAAGATTAAAAAGAGGGACAAAATTCCTCCTTGTCACACACCATGCTAACCCTAAAGGTGCAGAATTTATTGCCCCATTTTACTTGCATCATGTGGTGGGCATATAAACCAGAATTCTCTTTATATATTCTGGCACCCCTCTTTGTCTCATTTAAAAAAAAAAAAATCTCATGGTTAACTCGATCAAAAGCTTTAGATGCATCAATAAAACACATATGAATTGATGAGTTTATATCTCTATACTTATTTACAATTTCCTTTAAGGCATACATGCACAGATCAGTACTGTGTTTAGCTTTAAAACCAAACTGGTTATCTGTAGAGTTAATAAACACATTTATCATATCCAGCACAATTTTCTCTAGAACTTGAGACAAAATACTGGCTACCGCTATATGGGCCTGTAATTATCTAAGCTACCCACATACCAGCTTTGTCCTTAATACCTGGTACTAACAAAACAGACAACATTGAATCTGGTAAAACACCATGAATCATAAAACCAGAAAAACAAAGAGCTAAAAGGGAGCTAATCTCTTACTTCCGTATTTTAAGATGTTCAGCAGAGATATGATCTAACCACTTGCTTTTTTGTCAGCCAATTTGTTTATAGCTTGTTACACCTCATGTGTCATAATCATTATATATCATTATAAGTGTAGTCAACATTATAATTCATTTTGCACACAATCAAAAAAGTCTCCACAACTCTGCAATATTATCTGCTCCAGAAACTCCATCTGTACATATATATCCTGCAATTATTAGAAGTTCTCACTTCTTTCCAAAAATCAGCAATATTATTATATAACAACTTCATGGCCATAGAATCTGCCCTCAGGGTTTGCTCATTTTTACAAAGGCCCTTGTCTGGATCTGCCCGCCATAACCCATAATTTGGAGGCTTCCCATTCCCATTATATATAGGCCTATATAATGTGCACATGCAGTGTAAATATATTGCCCTTAATTGTGATGGTAATGGGGGAGAGAGTTACTGACCCATATATCAATTAAACAATATCCAGCCTCACTCCCAAAATCACTTTTATATTCACAAAATTCATATTTTATGGGGATATCCCACAGACATAGCCTAATGATTTTTATGCTGTACAAACTGTATATTCTGTCCTCTAACCCTAAATCTACCCATCACAGAAAAGTTTCTGCATTTTTACATTAAAAAAATAAAACAAAACACACACACACACACACACACACACACACACACACACACACACACACACACACACACACACACACACACACACTTAAATGATTTATAAGGTGTTTTCCTTGTGGGGACCAAAAAAAAAAAGTCCCCACAAGGACAAGGATTTTGGATATTACCATCTTTGTGGGGACATTTTGTCCCAGTGAGGTAGGGTATACCTAAACCACACACACACTTTTTTTTACCTTTGTTCATTTAGAATAATGGTTGTTGAAATTGACATTTGGATTAATTAAATAGTGTCTATGAATGGAAAAAATGGCGATTAACAATAACAAAATAGGATAACAATAGCAAAAATATTAACTTTAACCTTTTTTATTTTACAGTAAATGATGCAATACTTTTTTTTTTATTATTGAACAAGTGACATCTCAGATGTCGGCACTCAATTGAAAAGAGAACTTCTGATTGGATTATAGCACATCGAAACCAGAGCCGTCATATTTAACGGCTCTGCTCTGACCGAAACAAGCAATGCAAAAGTAACGAAGGCTCTGATTGGACACACCCAGCGATGAGAAACTCTGATTGGACGATTGGCGAGCGAGCTCATCAGTTAATGAAACAGGTCAAAGTCAGATAGGAGAGAGACACTCTCACAAGTAGTTCTGTGGAAAATGTTGGAGACGGCGGTTGCATGTAATATCTGTGGCGCATCCTACACATTACCCGGTAAAAAAAACAGCTAAACTTGAATGTTATGATAATTCGAAAGTGTATTTTACGTTATGCTACACGCGCATGTTTGAAAACAACGTGACCGAAAATTCCAGAAAAGCGTTATAATAAACATTTATGTATTTGTCATGGTTTATGAAATCTAATGTAAATATTGTGGGTTTATTAATCTGGTGGATTATGCTTTTTATTTTTCAGAAGATGAAGCTGTGGGGAATCTCCCGCACGTGCTGTTGTGCAGTCATATCTTTTGCAGCACATGTCTGCGCGCGCTCGAGTCACCTCAGAAAGTCATCACGTGTCCGGAATGTCAGGTAGTTTACATGGATGAGGAAAAAAGGCCAGGGGAAAATTATATTGTCAGTGAATAACGACTTAAATTTCAGTTTCTTCCTCTCCCAAAGTTGCACCCAAAGACATGCATTTTTAGCGTTATACGGCCCCCTTGCATTTTATAATGTTCTTGTCTACATGGCTTGACAGTCCCTCGTCACTGACTATGCTTTTATCCTTTGTAAAAGAGCAGTGTATCCACCTTTTTCCTAACGAGCCTACAATGGGAGGCACTTCCGGTTGGGGGAAGTTCCACTCAAAAAGACTGAAACAAATTATATCAAATCATAAAGTTGCACTGCAAATAATCCTTATCCGTCAGTTTGACATGATGAGCTGCAAATTTTCTTCCATGTTCTATTTTCAGAAGTCAGGAGAATAACATAATGCTTGGTATTTTAATGTGACACATTACAGACTTGGTCGGTGTCGAGTCATAGCTGGGGGCGTGGCGTGGGGGAAAACAATCCTTTCCCCCTCACTGAAAAGAATGGCTTTAACCCAGTATGGCCTACATAGAATCATTTCTGCCACTCGACAGAGCAAGATACATAGAAAAACTGAGCCGTATTGTCTGGACAGTATCTGTGACTGGACAAACGAACCAACAGAATTGCCAGATATGTCATTTTCTCGTCAAAATGCATGCTGCTCCCCCGAATATTACACGATTACAGTCTTTCGATGAATTTCATTCAGTGTTCCTGAATTTAATGGATTTAGAGTATGCATTACATTTAACATTTTAAAGCAACACCAAAGATTCTTTTGTACCTTAAAATAATGTTTCCAAAATCGTTTCAGTGGTTCATCAACTCGTAACAGGGTGAACGGCACTTCTGCATTCGCTTTGCGGCCCTTTATTGGCTTTAACTGCACAATGCAAGTTTGCCAGATCGGGTAGCGGATCTGTAGTTCGAATGAGACATAAGAAACTACAAATTTGACTTGCTTTACGGCAATCGTTATAATGTCATTATTTTGTTTTTCTTCGTTTCTGATGTCGCAATACATCATGCTTTTATAAAATCATGCAACATACTCTACCTTGTCTGTGGACATTGTTATTTCCAAAGCTGGTGCTGGATAAACAAATAGAGTGCGTGCGACAGTAGGGTCTGGTAGGCTAAATTATTTACGACAGCGGTAATGGACAATTCAGCTTCCAACCTATAGGGGGACCGAAGAGGAAAAATGCTTTGGTGTTGCTTTAAAATGATCATAAAACAGTCTTGTGCTATGAAATAGATATTTTTTCTGAATATGCCATGTGCAGTGCAAAGGGCGTTTAGGTATAAGTTTGTTTGGGCTAGAATATAAACATGAAATGCGCAGAGTCTAATGTAAAACGTTAATTTACCGCAGTAGGTTACCACGTTTAACAAAAATTTGTCAAAAGCCTAAAAGCCAGTTATTGATGAGCTGTTTGGCATCAATGACACAGGTTTAGATAAAGTTTAGATGTCTGTCAGTTTTCTGTTGTCTTGCATGCATGTAGTTTTATTTGTTAAAATATTATTTTTTCTTTACAGCCATGCACAAATGAATTCCTAGTTTCTATGGGTTTCAGGATTTGCATTTTACAAAGCAAATTCGGAGTTGAGTTGTCTGTCCGTGTCGCAATATTATTAATTGCCTTGAAATTCCTCACAAAAATAATTTTATTTGCTTTTTTTATAGCAACCGTCTTCATCGAAAGACTGGGTGATTTATGAAGTAGGCTATTATGTAGTGTATAATATTTGGAGGAGCAGCATGCATTTTGACAATGAAATTTCATTCAAGTGTTGTACATGCAATGTGACTATCAGCTTGTAAGCTTGAAGCAAAAACATGAGCCCAGCACTTAAAGACTTTTGAATGTTTTGTACTAGGGGTGCACCGATCCGATATTAGGATCGGATATCGGCCGCGATACTGATAAAATAGCTGGATCGGGGATCGGAAAAAATAACAGATCCACGGGCCGATCCAGGTTTTTTTTTTTTTTTGTCGTCGCAGCAGAACCTACGTCATTCAGCTTCACGTGTGTCGCATGCTAGAAGCAACATGGAGCGAGCCAGAGGCCGTTTCTCAATACCAAGTACGCAAACTTCGGACTTGCGTCCGTCCTTGGTAGTTCGGACTTGCCAAGTTCGACTTTGGAGAACGAACTCCCGAGGACGAGAGGATGCGAGTCCGGTTATTCTGCAAATGGAACAGCAGCGCTCTTGATCGCGTCACTCAGCTCGCTCTGGCTACTCCGGTCATCTCTTTATGTATATTTTAGCCAACAATAAAACGAAGTATGTTATAAAACACCACTCTGCCTCTTTTCATTTAAAAAAAAAAAATTAAACATATTAATGGCCACATAAATGTGGTTCAGGCAAACGCGTACATTGATTATCTTTACTGCATATATTTATAACAACACGAAATATAAAACACAACCCTGCTTCTTTTTGTTTTCATTTTTAAAAATATGAAACATAATGATAATTAAAACTGACATTTAAATTTGCCATTGCTAATTAGGTGAGCATTCACAGGTCATGTTTGTGATGGTGGTGTGACACTGCACTACATTACAATGTTTGGTTATTATTATTTGTATGTGTGATCAAGTTGTTGTTCGACCAACTTTTTATTTTTTTATTCTCAGGTACAGCTGCTATGTTGCATTTTAAATTCCTGTTTGCAGGACTTTGCACTTTATATTTTTACATGTTTACAATTTTTGGAAACTGTCAGATTACTATTGTATGTTTGACCAATACACTGTTTTTTTGTTTCCACTGCTACATTTTTTTTTTTTTTACATTTATTTAAAGAAGTTTGATTATATTCTATTTTCGATTTGAATGCACAATTGTTTTTTAAATAAATAAGAATTCAACACATTACATACATCTGTTATTTTGTCTTAGTTATGTTTAGTTAGTAAAGTCTGGTGCCTTTAGTCTCTTCAAGGAAGGTATAAGGTGGAAGGTATACAGTTTATTATTAATTCAACTATAGTATCGGATCGGTATCGGGTATCGACAGATACACAAAGCCCAGGCATCGGTATCGGTATCGGGACTGAAAAAGTCGGATCGGTGCACCCCTATTTTGTACATCAATAACCTCATATATTTTGTCGCTATGTGATATAGCTCAACGTGAAAAACTACTTTATTGATAAAGCAGTTTTTTGACGCAGTTCAAGTCCCGTGACAAGTATGACTTTATTGGCGTTTTTGTTAAACAAACTTTTGCCATTCCAAGTAATTAAATCCCTTGGTTTGCATCTTACAATAATACCAACATCACGTAGTAAAATGTTTAATTGTAATGGACGTATTTCACAGGCTTTCGGAATAGACGAATGGCTCTGTCTGTTTATTCCGCAGTATAATAACTGCCAAAACTTACTTTTTTAACTTTATTAGAGGTGCAGAAGGCCACACAGCAACTTTTCGGTATTGCACAAAGGATGTACATAACTTTATACCCTTTACCATTAAAGAAGAGACATAAAATAACAGGCTTGTAGTTGTTTTGTGTCGTTAAATAAATGTATCAATAATTGAAAGGGGGAAAAAATATTCTCAGTCCTGGCAATTTTTTGTATAAATTTCAGTACCCTATCAGAAGCTATAAAAATAATAAGTTCCAAAGTAATTGTTCAAGTAAACAGTAATTTAAAAAAACAAAACAAAGAAGTTGCAAGCAACAGTACAGATAAATTCAAAAGAAAAAAGAAATTAAAGAGCTTGTTTTTCAGGCAGGCCTAGGTCTACCATTAGTATTCAAGTTAGAAATACTAGAGAAATTGATGTCTAATGTTTAATTGTAAATCTTAAAAATAGTAATATGAAACGGTTGTAAGCCTAAATATGTCCAATTTAAGACATGTACAGTAGGTAGGAAATACAAAAGCCCTGACACGGAGCGGATAAGTACAGTATAAAGCAAGAGAGAGCAAACTTTGAAATGACTCCTCAAAAATGTCAGTAATTAAATTATTTTTCTTTCCTTATTTGTTAAGTGGGGGTGTAATAGTCTCCATATTTGTCAAAGTAAATGGCATTCAGTTAATTTTCACATGTTAAGGAAACCACTAAAATTAGCCTGTAGTGATGTCATGCACTTAGTAGTCTTTAGGTGTTGGGGATTACATTTTTAAAGAGCCATGAGAAGTAGCTTAAAATTATACTTCAATCACATGAACTATTGTATATAATAAATTCACAAAATTGATCATATCCTGACTCTAAATTTAATTGGATTGGATCTTTACTAAAATAAAATATTTGGGATTCAACCCCTTGGTTTGCAGTGCTACTGAAGCAGCAATATCTGTTTATTAAATGCTCCTATGCAATGGGATTATAAGAAATTGGTGGTGTTAATTATGGAAGTATTTTTGTTTGTTTTAATATAGATGGAAACCCTGATTGGTGAGGAAGGAGTTGATGGGTTAGAGGTGGACAGCAGAATCATTGGCCTCATCTATACAGCACGGATGAACACAAAGAAAGAGTATTTAGCAAACTGAGATTAATGATATATTCTGATATATATATATTTTTTTTTATGTATATTTTTCATAACTTTATGCAAAACATGAGACATTTTTAGAACTATATTTTAATGAAACATTGGTTCAATAAGTTGCAATTGCAAAATAAACATTATTGTCAGCAGGCATTCTGGAGACCGGTGGAAATCTCAAAGGTTTAGGAGCCCACCCTCATATGCAGCCGTCCACACACAGGAGAATGCTGAAGGGGTACACACACTTTCCACTTGTATGACTTTGACCTGTAGTATATAGTCTCATCCTTTCATTGAGATCAGGTTCACTTAATATTCTCAGCTCAAGGTTAGAGCTCAGTTATGTATGTATGTGTGTGTATGTATGTTTGTGTAGAGGCCAGATGTAGTTAAAGTTTTGGATGAAGCTCTCATTAAAGCAATGGAAAACCTGAATCAACTTGATACACTTCACCAGGTAAAATGAGAAACTGTACAAACAAACTTCTGTAACCTTATTTTGTAGGAATGTTTTCCTGTGTAGGAATCAGTTGACTGGGCAACTGATTTTTGTTGAGATGTTACAAGAGACATTCATGTTTTTGATTAAAGATTACATAGACACGTTTTTTAATAATTAATGTGTAGAGATAAATTTATAATAAACATTGTCTTTTGCCATTCATGATTTCATGGTGATTTTAAACCTCTTGAATAATATATGCGATATTGCTGATTTGTGAAGCTTGTGTTTTGTGTATTTTAAGACTCTTGCCAATGGTATTCATGCTCAGCTGAAAAAAGAAAGAACTCGAATTGTCAGAGAAATTGATGAGGCCATTAACAAAGTAAAGAGCATTCTGCTGAAAAGGTATGTGGAAACAATTTTTAGAGGCACAAACTGAGATGAAAAATTCTGTGGAGTTTTATAGGTCCCAGACTTGGCAAATAATGCTTCTCATCAAGAACTTTGTGGAATTTGTAGACGGAGTACGTTGGTGTCAAAATTGAACGCTGTTGATCATCTCTTCACGGATGGTTGGAATGAGTGTAAGAGGATCGAAAAGCAGGTAAAAGATCTGCGCACAGCCATCCAGAAAGCTCGACACGTTCGTCAGGTTCCTTCTCTGGAGACCTATTGCAACCTAGACAAGGTAACGCTGTACTAGACGCCATACAGAGTTCTGCTTAATGTTAAATGATCTCAATGACTTAATTAATTAAGTTTAGTTTTAAATTCTAGGAACTAAGGCAAGTAAGATAGTTAGTAGCTAGTAGTTAGAAACTCTGAATTTTGTGAAAGCTCTAACTTCTCTTGTGTGGGTGAAGTGTAATTTTATTATAATCCTTGTTACCTAGTGTGCTTTTGTTCTTAAATGTTTTTGTTTTTTTTGTTCATTCTACATTCATTCCACCTCAAACAAACATTTTTATCAGATTTATTTCAGATACTGTATGTATATATAATTTTTTTTTATACATCTTAAAATAAGACATTCCGTTTCTAAGGCAACACAGTAGTATCTTAAACCTTCTCTCAAATTTGTTGCTATATTTATTTTTAATTGTTTTAAGATTTTGGAGACTCTACAAATTCCAGTGGATGTTGAGTCATATGACATGAGCTGTCTGTCATTGCGTTCAGGACTCAGGTAGATGACCATCGTACACAATTAGTTTCGGAGCTCCAGAATGCAATTAATAGTCACAAAATGAATGCACACAGCTCTGCTGTTTTTACATGCTTACAAAAAGAAAGGGAATAATTTACTCTTAATTTTGTTTTTTATTTATAGGTGCAGTCTTCAGATAGACAATCTTACTGAAAGTATGAGAAACTGTCTTAAAATCACAGATGTCGATGATGGTTGGTAAGTGTTTATAGAATGTGCTTTATTCAATGCGTGTAAAACCTCTTGACATGATTTTTGTCATTTTATTATCATGTCATTAGGGATGAAACAATGACCGGTTTCACAATAAAATGTCCTGACGATTAGTATTATCGGTTAAAATTTAATTATCATGAAAACCGTGTTTGATTATCGCGATTTTGTAAATGTGCGGTAAATCCTGTCTTGGCATCATTAGTCTGACGCAGGCGCACAAATGAAACGTTTTTTGTATGAGAAGACAGCGCTCAGGAGAATTTCAGCCTTCTAAGAGGACCAAATATGAGGTGTGGTCATATTTTGCCTTTTGCCTTTTTCCTGTGGGAAACTTATGAGAGGATGATGGTCCCCCTGTCTGCAGAACATGTAAAAAGAAAGTCACTGCAAAAGGGAAAACACTTCAAATCATATTCATGACCACCACCCTCTTTTATATCAAACGCAAGGTAAATTAACTTTTACCTCAATAGCAAAATTAAGTTGGGGAAATAATTGGACACAAAATATTGTTTTGAGTAGAAAGTTTATTATCTCACTTTTAATTAACGCAAAGCTTCCGCAAAAAAAAATTTTCATAGCAAGTGGCTTTGAACCAAGCGAACAAACAATTTCAAACAAGACTATTAAAGGTGTAGTTCACTTTAAAATGAAAATTAGCCTATGATTTACTCACCCTCAAGCATCCTAGGTGTATATGACTTTCTTCTTTCAGACGAATACAATCGGAGTAAACACCCTGACGCTTCCGAGCTTTATAATGGCAGTGGATTGCAACCAACAGATTGAAGCTCAAAAACGTGCATCCATCCATTATATAAGAACTCCAAATGGCTCTAGGGGGTTAATAAAAGCCTTCTGAAGCCAAATGATGAGATTGTGTAACTGAGATGTTTTAAAATCTTACCCATTTATAAATCCATTTTTTACAGTGTACAAAACAATCGTCAGGACAAGACGATCACTACAACAATATTATAGTAGTGTTAATACTACAGTCCTCTGATTTCATTTTCAAAACAATAAAAAACTGAGACACAAGACTGCAAGTTGCAGAATGAAACGAGAGAGCTCATCCGCGGTGATACAAGAGACATGGATGTGCGTGCTGTTATAATAATGCGTTGCTATTGACGACGGTCATATAATTTAAAGCTGCAGTATGTAACATTTGCATGCGTCTTGCGGAAGAACATTGTAGCCGGAGCTACCTCTCTCTGTTTATGTCTGATGAATCGCACAGGTACTGGGCTACTCTGCAGTTTTACAACCCGTACCAGCCTAAAATAGTCAGAATATAAAACCTTATTATATGTACCGTAGTATAATAATACAAAAACATGGTTTGGAAAATGGATTCATGATTTACTCGCTCATATACATTGTAAATGTGAAAAAAAAAAAGAAGCATACTGCAGCTTTAATGTTTAAGCTTAAAAGAAGTGCATAGTTGGTCATTTTATTTGTTGTTTGTTGATTTTTCAAATATAAAATTTGTAAATGTTTTCAGTGTGTTGCAGTTCTTTTGAAACATTTTTAAAACCGTGATAATATTGATAATCATTATAACTTTGGTCACTATAATCATGATATGAAATTTTCATAACGTTTCATCTCTACATGCCAGTATCAAAGAAGTTACTGTGGAGCCTTTCCAACATGTGAAAAGTGCTGAGGAAGTCTGGGACAGCTCCAGTCAGTCTGTTCCGAGAAATGCAGACCCCATTCCCAAAAAACAAAGCACACACAGCCCAAGTTTTATGGAGGATACAGATACAGGAACAGAGAAAGTGGAAATAGGTGTGTGTTTTCAGGGCTGGGTAAAAATAGTGATAGTGATGGTTATTTTTTTATTATTTACTGAGCATTTTCTTATGTTTTTATAAAATGTTTAATATGTTGAGCATGTTTTTTTAGCACGCAGTTATCCGGTTGCTGAACCAAGGTGCAATGAACGGAACAGAGCACTTAGAAAATATCGCAGGCAGCATTTTGAAAAGTCCTCAACTCAACAACCTAAAAGTATGTGCCTCATTTGTTGGTTAATCAGAAGAATGAAAAAACAAGACAACTCCCTTTTTCCTTGTGTTATTGAAGTGCATTTTGTGCCAAACGTGTTTGTTTGTTTGTTTTTTCTTCTGTAGTGGTGCACTATGCACTGGTAACACACATTGTGAACCCTGGACATTTCTACGTACGCTATTTGTTCGAACACAAGGCAGGCCAAAAGTTGGCCAAAAAGATCAACGAATTCTGCTCAGGAGAGAATTGCCACTTCACGTGCACTGATGAAATCAAGACGGGTATGTGCATGTAATCCCTTAATGTTAATGATGGTTGTGTATTTATCGTTTTTTGTTAGTATTGATTACACAGCGCTTACTTCATAAGTAATCATAATTTTTCTGCTACAATATTTGGATTCACCGTTTAAAGGAACACGCCGACTTTTTGGGACTTCAGCTTATTCACCTTATACCCCAGAGTTAGATAGGTCCATACATACCTTTTTCATCTCCGTGCATGCTGTAACTCTGTCTGACGCACCCACCGCTAGCCTAGCTTAGCACAAAGACTGGAGGTAAACGGCTCCAGCTAGCATACTGCTCCCAATAAGTGACAAAATAACGCCAACATTTTCCTATTTACATGTTGTGATTTGTATAGTCACAACGTGTACGAATAACAAGGTCACATGAGACACAACCATCTTCTAACCGTATACATACTGGGAACTATATTCTCAGAAGGCGAAGCACTGCTACTTCTGCGGAGTGATTTACTCCAGTTCTGAGCGAACTCTGCTCCTCACCACGGGGCTTCTCAGGCGCTGCGAGCAAATCACTCCGCCCAAGTAGCAGTGCTTCGCCTTCTGAGAATATGTGACCATGTTATTTGTACACACTGTGACTATACAAATCACAACATGTAAATAGGAAAATGTTGGCGTTATTTTGTCACTTATTGGGAGCAGTCATTTTTTATTTTTTATTTTTACAGATTGGGCTTTGGTCGGACTCGGGCTCATTTAGCTTTTCTCCTTTCATCGTGCCCATAATATACGTGCAGTGCGCAGGCTAATGTATGAAATATTGTTATTTTGATAATATTACAAATATGCAACGCAATATGCGATCACATGAGTAACGCGACGCGCGTGCAATGCATTAGGTGACAGTTGACCATGCAGAGCATCATGGAGAAGTTAGAGCGTAAGGAGTTACTAAAAGTTCCCAATACTTCAGGAAAAGCTGCATTTTGAAAGAGTTTTGATTTGATTACCGAGCCTGAAGCCTTCAACAGTGGATGCTATTCTTTTTCTTCACGATCGCGAATAAACAGTGAATGAGCCTACTCAGTTCAACGGATTTTTTTTCTCTTTATTATATTTTTATTATTATTTAACGTTAGCCAGTTGGCGAAGAGTTCTTTGAAACGTTGTTCTTCAGTAAAGTTACTTGACATCAAAAAAGGTAGGCTGTAAATCTTTATTTACTGCTGGATCACATTTGGCTATATAATATTCTCTACTGCATGCTTATGCTTCTCTGTAATGGACAGTCTGTATTAATATTTGTGGGCATAATTGTCAGTGGTGGTAGTTATGTTTGAGGCCTATAATAAAATTGTACCTAGTAGCGTGTGTGTGTGTGTCAGCTCAGAGAGAGCTCAAAGTGATATTGATGTTGGTCTCGGGTCAGGTTCGGGCTGGGGCTGGATTAGGGCTTGAACACCACGGGCCAGGTCTCGGTTAGGGCTGGATGTCATACTCTAGGCAGTATGCTAGCTGGAGCTGTTTACCTCCAGTCTTTGTGCTAAGCTAGGCTAGCGGTGGGTGCGTCAGACAGAGTTACGGCACGCACGGAGATGAAAATGGTATGTATGGACTTATCTAACTCTGGGGGATACGGTGAATAAGCCAAAATCCCAAAAAGTCGGCGTGTTCCTTTAAAATTAGCATTTTAAAATTGTTTTCAGATTTTATGTTAAAATGCATTCTCTGACCATGGCTGACGCGTTGCATGGGAAAAGACATTCAGCTTTGGTTACAGAAGTGCAAGCCAAATTTCACCTCATTCAGACCTTTAACCCTTAGGGTTCTAAGGTGTTTTTGGGGTCCTTGAGATGTTTTGACATGCCCTGTCATTTGTGCTTTTTTCAGTTGCTTATTAATATATTAATGGCAAAGGTGTCATTACACTATTCAGCACAAACATGGCTACCATAATATGTGAGCAACATGTATGTACATGTTTGTATTTTTGAGAGAATGTTTATGCATGGTTATTGAAAAAACAAAAAATCAGACCTGCCAACCTGTTTGCATTTTGCGTAGCGGATACGCATTTTGACCTCAAAGTACGCTGGTACGATTTGTCACTCTAAACTACGCAAAAACCTGGTGTCGCCTCTGTGCACGCGCAGTCCTCAAATCAAGCAACAGCAAAAGAAAAAGAGTTCGACCAATCATAGCGCTGGATTCATTCCCCAAATAGCAAGCGGGGATGATTGACAGATGCGTAATTCCTAACATTAAAAAGAGACTGAAAATCAATACCAATAAAGAATCCCCCTTTCACTCCCGCAGCCCGCTGTCTGACTGATTTCATAAGCGAGGACAGTACAGTTAGTCACGGTACTTCTGACTCCTGAAGGTAAACGGCCTGGGTTGGATGTGGAAAGTTGAAATATTGTATTGAGTTCTCTGGATTCGATGATCACATGGGAGTGATCGCATGGATTATCTTAATTATGAATACTCCGTTTTTCATGGCCCCTCAGATAAGAAGACCTCATTCAGCCATGCAAATTATAAAATGCTCAAGTAATGCGGAACAATAAATCTAAATAAATTTGAAATCGCTATGGCTTAGTGATTATGAAAGTGCTGTGATTTGTGGATTACTGATAAGCGCGAGTCTGGAGAAACAGGCGTTTATTTATTCATTCTCAGTGTTGAGAAACGTAGCCTGCATATGTTACATTATTGTATTAATAACTGAAGTACCTAATTATGTTACATATTTATTTTGTATGAAAACTAGCGCGTTAGTTACTTATGGATTAAAAAGTACCGTTGTATCAGTGCTGTGCGAGCTTTCTCTCATAAACGGACGCGCACGCAGAGAGAGAAGATAATTGTACAATGAAAATTGACAGGCTAAGTTTAAATTTTGTTCTTGCTTGTGTTTTTTTCTGTCAAAATGTCTGAAAGCATTTTGTATTATCCATCCGTGTTTTTAAAATTTGTTAAATGATGGACGTTTTACTGTTAATACAGCCCTCATTATATGTCGGATTCGTCTAACTTATACTTGATTTTCTTTTTAGAATAAGTGATTTGTTTTGCTATTATTGGACTCCTGTCTATTCATTGTTTTCTATAAATATGTTTGTATTGGCTAACATAAAAAGATATTTTACAGTTTATTTTTTCATTTTTCTTAAGTCTGTAAATGTCTGTAAATTTGTCGACCCCAGAGGGTTAAAAATTAAACCGGTTATGAACATGCCAAATCGAACGGGTCATTGTGATGATACGTGCTACAATGGATGCTTTAGTACCATACAGCATCACCATGCACCTGTTCAGAAAGATAAATGTTCAAGTTTATAATGTTTACTTTGTGTCCAATGTAGGCAGCTTTGAATTAGTTACTGTTTTAGCATGTATTCAAAACTAGACTTGTTGGTTCTCACAGCTGTGATGCGTCATGTCAAAATATGTGCCCAGTGCAGATAGATATGTTGGATGGGTTTATTATAGTGCTGAGCGGTATACCGAATACCAGTGTTTATTTTTGTTAATTTTTAATATACCGCAATACCGGTACGTCGCTTAAACAACGTTCAGAATGCGGCGCGACACTGTTTGAGAGGGTCCCTTTTCAGTGTTGCACTGTGGTGAGGTCACAGCTGTATGTGTTACTAAGCGTGACGGTGAAGATGTAAGTTATTAATTTATTTAAAAACCATGTACATTATCACGCTTATTACACAGCTACTTGCCACATAAGTAAATAATTAGACACGAAATATTGATCTGAGTTGAAATCTATATATAAAATCTTGTATTTTTGTAATTCAGTTTTTGCCATGAAGATAGCCATAGATGCTGATATGCATTTAATAAAACGATACTGAGTTGGTGGAGGTGCGAAGCGTGAAATAGGGGAGCATGCAAGATTGTTTGAAAAAAAGCTTTATTTTTGTAATTCTGCTAGTTGCCACTAGTATTGCATACATGCAACACCTTTAACCTGCAGTTCATATAGTGCTGATTTGAGCTGATGCAACTGATTCAATAAGAATAGGGATGCACCGAAATGAAAATTTTGGGCCAAAACTGAAAATTCTGGATGCACTTGGGTGAAAACCGAAAAATGACTGAATTTAAATTTAAATTATTATTGTTTGTGTAATTGTATTATTATTAGATTGTTTAATTAAATTGAATAATTTTACTGAATCTATCTGTACCGATATATTGGCAAAACCGATGAATCGGTCGACCTCTAGTCTTAGCTGTTACTTTGTGTATTTTAGCACATCTGAAATGCTGTATTGACCAATCAGCTACCAGTATTGTGACTGTGTTCTATATTATGGCATTATGATATAAGGCTGTCAAAATGGCTGATAAGCTAAATTCGAATTTCTTTCTTAAATATTAGCAAAATTCAAATTATATTCAAGTTAGAGGAAAAAAGTACTGTATTGTCTCCTATGCCCACAAGGGGGCGCAAACCAGCGCAGTAAGCAAATATAAACCAAATCAGGTATTGCATCTTTTATTGAAATCTTTTAAGTGACATTCACTTTTTAAAGTGCATTTACTTTTGAAACCATTGTTCTTAAATAAAATGTAATTTCCTTAATGTGCATGCAAGGAAAATTAGGTTACAATAGTGCATAAAACTGTAAGTGCATCAACACATGAACACAAAATAGCAAACTGCCATTCAGAAACAATCCACTTCTACTCACTACACACATTGTTCGTCAAAAACACCAGATGGTCAACTTGATCTGCAGCAAGTGCTGAACGCTTTTTGTTGACAATGTTTTCAGCTGATGAAAACACACGCTCAGCTCTGACCAATGTGCAAGGTATGGTCAAGTATGTAGTTGCACAGTTTTTGCCACCAACTGAGAGGGTTTTTGTCAGCAGGTAGCCTTTTAAAAATTAAGCCTTATTATGATATGAACATTGTCTTAATGTATTTTTGCAAATGGAAAGAAAAAAATTGTTATAATTGTATGGATGTCAACAACACACAGCTTCATAAAAAATGAAAACAAATGAATGAAAGTCACCTTGCATATGGTGTGTGTGTGTGTTCACAGGCTCTCTGATCTTTGTCTATTGGAAGGAGGATGTGTGGTGTAGAGTAACAGTGACTGAGCTCTTTCATAAAGAGCGTTTCCAGAGTGTGACCAAATGCCTTGCTTTAGAAGTCTCCCGTCTATCTGTTTACTTTCAGGACTATGGCTTCTCCAAGGGCTTCTCAATCCCAAGGTGAGAATTAAATGGTGTATGTTTAAGCACTGTAAAAAAAAAAAAAAAAAAAAAAAGAGGTTGTCATTAGGGCTGTTGCTATAACCACAATATTGTAATACTGCAACCCCCTACAATGCGAGTAAATCGCTCGCATATGCGAGTAAATTTCACTCTGGGTGACTAAATAATGTCTATCATTAGCCATTGGCTAATAAATTCCGTTGTGTGTGTTAGATGCCAAGTACAAGTTTAACATAGATATATTTATATATACATAGATTTAGATATACATAGATACTCGTTGAACACTGACTGAGCCCTTGAGAGTTTCGCTCTCTGTCAAGCGATCTGTACTAATATTTCAAATTCAGCTCAGCATACCTGTATTTACCGTAAATTCTTGGGTTTCTCTCACACACGCAAAGAGAGAGAGCGAGAGTATTACATACCACGCAAAATCGACGCGCTACATGTAAACCATATACTTGTTTGTATTTTCCTGTCAAAATTCCTGAGTTCATCTGGAATTATTCAGAAGATATGCCATTTTCTCTGAGAGTGGGCGGAACTAATGCGCAAATGGCAATCTCATTGGATGGCACTCATCCCTGTTTTAATTTCAGCAAATCAGTTCGAGCGAACGCCGACAACGTGATTAACATTCATGAACCCAGCAGCTCATGTGTTATATATTGTCATTATTAGTAGTAGGATTATTATCTTTTAATAATAACTATTATGAATTACTATTATCTATTTTTTTACAGAAACACTGAATGACCAACAATATCTTAAGCACCACCACCAGTCCTAAGTTCAGTTAAAATTACAAATATGCATGCATGCATGATTATCAAGTTTTAGTTCTAATCACTAAAGTTCTATCATTAAATAATGCTTGATTGACTGATTTTAAGAGTGTACATTTAGATATTTAAAAAGCTGTGTCATTTTACAAAGATAAGCTGATTTGGTGGAATATAAAATATTAAATAAAATATATTATATTATGTTATTTTATTTCAGTGAACATAACTGCCATTGCAAAACGGGCACATAAACAAACAAGATGAAATGTATAAAGAACTCCACAAAACACATCTGGATTATCATGCTCATAAATAATATTAGTGTGTTGGTTATGGCTATATAGGTTATTTTTAGATGCACTGATATGATGATTGCATAATGAATTAACAATTCATTAATCAAACCCAACACCACCATGTTTTAATAATTTGTTTCCTCATTTTAATTAAAGCGAACACACAATTAGGTTTAGTAAATCGTGCATGGCCACGTTGTAATAGTTTGTTCCCTTGTTTTAATAAAACGTTTAAAACCTTGTTTAATTACTTAAACAGCGTGGCCATAATTTACTAAAACCAGAGAACAAATTTAATTTATGGCCATGATTTAGCCTAAATGAGAGAACAAATTCTTAAATTCATGGGAAGGAAATCTTATTTCATAATGCAACCTGGTCACACTAAGGGCCTGTCCCAATACCTCCCCTTACCCTAGATTTCTGCCCTAACCCTTGTTTTTGCGCGTTCTCGTGTAGGGGTAGGGTGTCCCAATACTCTAAAGAGCAAGGGGTGTCCCAATACTCTAAAGAGCAAGGGGGAGTGCTATTCTCCCCTTAAAATCAACCCTCAAAACATAGTGCGGTCCGATGCAGGCTTAAAACGAAGTGGAAGATGAAATTACCCAGGATACCTTGCGGGCTCAGCAAGCCGGTAAAATTTTTTAAACAAGATTGCGGACACCGCTGGAAAGGAACAATTGAATTGTAAGTATATTTTCGCAAATAAGCATGTTAAAATTTCTAAATATGTTGGAATATGTTAGTTTGATGCACATCCAATGGACTGTAAAGTTCTGAACACTAATGTTAGAAAATATTTCACGAAGCTATCTATACGATGTTGATATCTGCCGAGTGCTTCGAGAGAGTCTGCCCATCAAATATACATCTTATCTGGGTAATTCATCTAATTTTATTTTCGATGTTGGCTTCCAATTATTATAAAAAGAAGACGTGAGGTAAAACTATTAAAAACTAGCCACGTTCGTCTAGTGCTTCATCTTTTTCTTCACTTCTCCCTAACGTTAAACCCAAACAGCACTGAGCACAATCAGTGATTGTTGTAAAATGCAGTGTCTGCTGATTATAAATTGCGGGAGGTGTTTGATTGTAAAAAGAGCTATTATAAGCACAATGATCCGCGCAAGAGACGTTGACCCTGTTCCCATGGCGGCGCGCGTTCGGAAACGGACTGCAACTAGACAAGCAAACTATACTTTGGGTTTCATGTGCGCGTCTAAACGATCAAATACAGACACAAATATGGCTAAATGACCGGTTTGGAGATTCACTTTAACACAGTTTATGTCTTAAATGGGAGTTAGTTGTGGAATAGTTGGGAGAAAATGTGTATTATTAGATCTGCATTCGGTCTTAAAGTGGCAGCGTCTAATAAACCTGCGAATGATTACACCTTTAATGTGAATAAAACAACTAAAGGCAAAGAGAAAAGCTCTTGAATGAATAACTTTAGCTTTAATGAGCATTAATCTATCTATAATAAACTATGCTGTGTTATTTTACATTTGAACTTTATTAGATTTCTAGCATATTATTATGGATACTTATATCCTGATCATAACTGGGATAGTTATGTGCATGTATATAATTTGCATATAGTGGTGTCCCATTTCATAGGGAAAGATCTTCAACTCCACTTCCCCTCGTTGAGGGGACATTTTACTTTCGAGGGCACTCAAAACCAAGTGGAAATTTTAAGGGGGGAGAAATGGGACAGGGCCTAAATGCATCTCTATAGCACGCATTGTGTTTATCGTGCAATTTATATGCGAAAATTAGTTTTTACGTTTTATGTGCATATGATACGCATGAGTAGGTTTAGTAGTGGTGTGGGGTACGTATGTATTATACATTTGGGTAGAATTAGTTTTGTGGGATGCGTGTGTATTACACGCAATAAAGTGCGTATCATATGCACGCGAAAACTGCGTGTATCATATGCATGTGAAAACTGCGTGTATCTCATGCACGCGAAAATTAGTTTTAAGATAAAGAGTGGGGTACAACACAATAGCTACCTTACATATTTATCGGATTTATTATCGTAGGCCTATAGCTCACCTTTTGCTGCACTTTCCTTGTGCTTTCTGCCAATGTGCCGCTTTAGATTCCAATATGAATCTTTGCTAACTTGCACTGTCTCTCCACACTCCAATTTCTTCTCCCTGCTCGTTCTTAACTTTGATTTTTACTGTGCATTTATGTATAAGGCTTGCAACTTCACTAAAACAATATTTGAACTCCATGACCTATTGCTCCATTCGTGCTTAGCTATTTTACAGACTGTCTCGAACTAGCAAATCACCAAAGTGCATTCTGTGTTGAGCGAGCGGCATGGAGCGGATTCTTCAGAAAGATGCTTTCTCCACTCCGCTCCGCTCACATGCTCTGTTTCCTACATGTGCGTTCCGTCTACACATGTGATGCTGATGTTGCGCGATGTTAATCATGTGGTGCCCGAGTGCATTTGACCAGCATAAAAACGGCATATGTCAGACTGATCGGCCGGTCGCCGGTCATGGCCGATCACGTGAAAATCGGCCAATTCCGGTCACCAACCGATCAATCGGTGCATCTCTAATATCCATATGCTTGAGTGAATACTGCGCTGACGGACATTGCTGAGACACAAAGATAAAGGTGTGCTAAGCCAAGTTTCTAACAGCACTTTGTGTTTTCTGTTCTTAAACCTGTCTCCCTCAACGAAACTTAAAGGAAGCGTGTCTCAAAAACATTTTGCTATCTGATAAGGTATCATCTTGGCTCACTCGGGGTACAGCTGCGCTTACCTGTCGTGAATGCAGTAATGGACAGCTTTCTTTCCTCATTTGACTGGTGTTTGGATTTCATGCGATTTTCTCATTGTGGTGGTGATATTATGATAACTCTGTTTCATGAATTTATTTGATTAAAAGTAATTCCATTTTGTAAGATAATTTTCATTAAGTAATTCCAAACTTCGCGAAGCAGACAACGACATTGTGATCAAATACAATAAACACGCTCCACCCATTGCATTTAATTATGACTGTGAGTTAGTGCTTGGGATTTATCATGGATTTATCATGGATTTACTGCATTTCCAGCCAGCAAAGCAACGTAGTAATATTCAAATAGTATTTTAATTTTTAGAATAATAATTACACAGCGAGTGTTCGTGCACACCTCTAGTTGCTGTGTCCAAGGAAAGTGAAATCTTTGGATTATCCTTTTAACGTTTAAGGGTATTTCCCATGAATGACGTCAGCGCCGGTCAATGGAGATTCGAGGATCGGAACTAACTGTTATACATAAAACAATAGCCTAACAAGCTTATTGTAAGGTTTATGTTCTGTTATGTGGACCCTTATTTTGACATTCTCTTGACAGTTCACTTCCTGTTTCAACGCTGTTTAGTTACATTGGTTACTGAATATGGCCTATTTTTTGTTCCTGCTGACCTCATTGTAACACTTAGGTAAATTCATTCACCACAACAGCCTTTTGTCGTCATTTTTAAAGGCTTAAAATCCTCTTTATTTGTTAGTTAGTTGTGTGCATTTCTGGATCTGGACCTGAATGTTGCTGTATCTTCAAATAGTGAATCTGCTCATGGCATTAGAGTTGACTGAGATTGATCTGTTTGCAAATCATGTTTTCTTTTTGTGTGTCTTAGTGATGGAGATTTAAGCTCGTTGAATGAGTGTCTGCGGAGACCTGATGCAGCTGCTCTGTTGGAAATAAATGGCTGGGCTCCTCTGGCCATCAAATGTTCCCTTCAAGATATTATTCCTTCAGACCTGGTAAGAGCTGTGGAGATGTATTTACTCTAACAACACAAGCAATTATTAGTGTTGTAATTGAGTGCACAAAATACATGTTAAAACAAGTTTTCTCACATTTCAACCAGAGGAAGTTATTCATATGGGTACTTAAAACTTCTGTTTCATATCTATTTCTGTTTTATGGATGCTATTAGAGAATATTAATTGTTTGAGCGTGGCTTGTCTCCAGGCACAATTGATAACTGAGAAGACATGGAAAAGTGATGTGTTGTTTGTGTTTTTATGTGTATCAGGTGAAAGGGTGGACTTCAGAGGCAAGTGACGAGATGAGAAGACTGCTAGGCTCTGAGGCTGTGGAGATGCAGGTGTTCGGTCAGGACGGAGACACCCTGTTAGTGGATATGAGGAAAACGGCGATGGTGTCTCTGCGGGAGCATCTGGTGTTCATGGAACTGGCCAGGTGTGTAATAGTCACATCTGGGGCTGTTAAATTCATCCTTACAGCACACTAAAGGTGGGAATTTTTAGGCACCTCACAATCCGATTCCGAGAGTCACAATCTTCTGTTGTGTATGTTTATTCTCTTATAAGACTTTTAATATATTGCACGAAAACTTAATTCGTGCTTGTCTGTTTCTTTTGGTCTATGACTCCCCCTTGTACTGTATAAAAGAGTGCAATAATTCATTATTTAATTATCATGACAGGACAAATGACAAGCAATAAACAAAGAGTGCGTTGAGTATCTGAATGTTTTCAAGTCAAGAGCAGTGAGTGATTTATTAATTTTTTCTTGGCTTTGCTGCTGTTTTATTATTACTTATGACATCTTAGGCAGCGGGAGATCTAATAGGCCACATCATAGACTGTTGGCCACGTTCACACTAATGTACAGCTCTATTTTGACACATCATATGATTGTCCTGTCTGTCTAATCCCTTAAGATGACTGTTTACATTTAATTCATAAAAGATTTTTGAGGTGCAAGTCCATAAACCGTTTACATGGAGTTGCACACAGTCGCACGCCGCAAGCACTCTTCGCAAAGTGCACGTGAGCATTTGAAAGCAACGGTTTGTCAGTAAGCGAGTTTCTTTTATTGAATATATAGACCTACTACATTTCAAACTGCAAATATTTCAACCGACAGCTGAGGCATTTAAGTGGCACCGAAATCTGTGTTTTGACTCGGTCCGGTTACATGGGTACCGGTTCCGTATCGGTACCCAACCCTATCTATAATATTTTTATCTAGAGCCAAAAGTCTATGCTTTTCCAGCACATGAAGAGCATTTCATAATAGACAATGTTAGAATTTGGAAAACTATTAAGAGATGGCAAGGAAAGACAAAAAATCTTTTAAATTACTTTTTGTTCTCATGATGAGTTATGATTATTAGATTATGTACATTGTTTGTTTTTAGTGTTTATTGCTTTGAGCAAAGTATAAAAATGGTCCATACTTTTCTTAAGAGGTAAACCCTGCAGCCCCAGTATGTTCAGTCCCAAGGCCTTCTATGTTCCATGCTGGTAGGTGTCTAAATAATCAAAAACAAATTAGCCTGTTAAAACATCTCATCTTACCTTTTTATACATACATTTTTATAAATACATTTACTTTTTTGATACATTTTTGGTAAAAAATCTTTGACATCACTGTATTGGCTCTGTGGGCCCAAGATTCTCATCTTTGACTATTTTGAGTGTTTAGGTTTTTTTATTTTCTTTTACAAAGTACTACAGCTGCTTCGATGGAAATGTATAACTGTTCCAAAACAGTATTGTCCGGACCTCCGCTGGGAAGGAAATATAGAGACCGGACATCTTGTAACTTTAATTGAATACCCCTGCTATACAATGAAGCCCACGATTGCCCTTTCCTTCAACCTTTTCGAACTTTATAGAAGATCAGAGTAGGGGTGGGCGATATGGCAAATTATCACGATTTTTTTCAGAAAAATTACGATTCACGATTTTATCACCATTCTTTTTCATGTTGGTTTAACTATTTTGCAAGTGACTGAGCATTACAGCCAAACTAATATCCCAATTTTAAAAGCCTTACAAGGAACAAAACAAGGAATTAAAACAAAGGAATTAAAACCTTACAAGGAATTAAAACAAAATATTAAATAAAAAAAGAATGGCAGACATTTAGGCCAAAGTGGCATAGATAAAAATGTTTTTCATTCTTTTCTTTGTTATTAAAAAATAAGAGCAAAGATAAACATTACACAACATAATATACAAATGAAGTAAACAGTGCTTTATTTTTTCAGCTACAGTAGGTGTTTTTAACAGTAGCATTCAAGAAAGAAATTAAATGAACAAATATAAAAATAAAACGCTACATAGACTTCATTGTATAAATTATACATTGATTCTTCTTAAAGCTTCTATTAAAGTTCTCAGAGCAGGGAGTGATTTTCTGTGTTTAGTTTTTTTATTAACATTTAAAGGGATAGTTTTCCCAAAAATGAAAATTATCATTTACTCTCAAGTTTTAAACCTGAATAAGTTTTTCTTCTGTTGAAAATAAAAGTTATTTTGAGGAATATGTCTAAACAAACAGTTGCTGGACCCCACAGACTTCCATAGTATATTTTCTTACTATGGAAGTTAATGGGGACCAGCAACTGTTTGGTTACCCACATACTGAAGCAGAAAACAAAATGACAATCTTATTTTGTGTTCAGCACAAGAAAGAATTTAATACAGGTTTGGAACGATATTAGAGGGAGTAAACGACAGACTTTTCATTATTGGGTGAACTTTCCCTTTAAGGACAAGCGGCAGCATGTTTACTATAGGCTACTGTCACTTTTAAGACCGGCACGCGAAGCATCTAATATACACGCACCAGATTTCCCCTCAAATGTTTGCTTTCACTTTAGAGACATAACCAACTGTGTTTACGTAAACCACATGTGTATTTGACAGTTTTAGTGCTATAAGATCCGAAAGATAACTTAGTCCAGTTATCAGGCACTGTTTGACAGGCTTTTTATTGCCTGTGAGCTACGGGTGAACGCATGTTAGGACAGCGCATCAGCCCGCGAATGAAATGTTTAACCGGCAATGCTTAAAGCACATGCAAATAATGAACTTTTGTGAATTGCAGTGTCCCGTGAGTGTAACTCGACTTCTGCGTTAACATCTGATGTGAATGTACATCACGTTGTGAGACTGAGACGCCAGAACTTAAACGGATCCACGATCAAAAACCGTGATATCGCACACCCCTAAATTGGAGGGTTTTTATGTCTGTGGAATTGGAAGCAAGCAGAATACATCTGTTTCTAGACGGCACTCAGTCCTCTGGCGAAATTTGGGTTAAAAGCGAATCGATTCTGTTGAAGAGAGAATTGTGCTGCATCTGAGAATTATTTTTTTCTCCCTCCCCTGCAGCACACATGCATTTCCTTCTTTGTCCTATCTAATCCTATCTAGATTTCATCTGCTATTATCAGTATATTGAACAATGAAATCTTTAACTGAGATCATTTTTGTCAGTCATGCATCACTTAGGGCGAGAGATGAAACAAAAATCTACTTTTCTTCAATGCAAAAAAGTAAAAAGTCTAATAAAATAAGAACAAATTGCAAACAACAATCCAAATGCTCTAATATTCTAATTTATGCTTCTCTCTCTAAATGATATATATATATATATAGCAAATTATAAATCTGTAGTAAATTGTTTTGTTAATAAATATAAAATAATGTAGTTTAAAAAGTGAGAAGATTTGAATCCCAGGAAACGCATGCCCTGATAAATGTATACCTTGAATAGTATTTTTGGCAAAGCATCGGCAAATAAAAAAAATGTAAATGCTAGTGAAAATGAGAAATGCCTGAATGTCCAAACAGAAAAAAAAAATGCTTATTGGTGAACCATTACACAAAGCTTTAATGAAATGTTTTCAAAAATAACACATTAACTTTGCCAACCCTAGTAAACGCAATTAGATTGTCACCTCTTTTTTGTTATAGTTTTGCTAATATTGTTAATATGAACAATGCTGATCTGAAACTTGTGTGTACAGATTCTACTCTCCTATAGTAGCTCCTGGCAGTGTGCCCCTGCTCTTCTACCCTCCAGTTCTCCCTAAAATCAATGTGGAGTTCAACGCTATGGTTGCTCATGTAAACTCACCGTCAGACTTCTATGTACAACAAGTGGGTGTAAAAACACACATTATTATAAATTCCTAATGAAATTAAATGAATGATTGAAAATGTGATTTACTCACCCTTGGTGTGAATGCAGGTTGAAAATATGGAGTACCTGCTGTTGCATTCAAAGCTTCAAGACTGTTACAGTCATCCTAATGCAGACCAGGAGTTCCAGATCTACTGCCCTTCTATCTCACAGGCCTGCGTCGCTAGCTATGACCAAGAATGGTGCAGGGTTCAGGTCACAGGTGTGTGTGTGTGTGTGTGTGTGTATACACCATATCAAACATATAAACATTCAGTAAAGGAAGACTGTCGCTCTGATAAAATGTATGAAGGTTAAGGCCTCTGTTTATCTCTCAGGTTTCCCTGGTGGTCGGATGGTCGAGGTTCGGTATGTGGATTTTGGCTACAGAAAGACTCTCTCCGTGAAAGATCTGAGACAGATAAAGGACGAGTTCTTTGCTTTGCCAGAAATGGTAAGATTTAGCCTGTAATTCTGGTTATGAGGGACAATACAGGTATGAAATTTTATACTTGTTTAAAGGGGGTTTAAATATGAATGAAACTTACTTGACAACTATGGTTCCCCAATATCCAAATGAATAGAATAGTCTTAAATAATAATTACTTGCCAGTGCATGGCAAGATTTCTTGTGATTGTGCTGCCTCTCATATGTACAAGTACTTTTCATATTCACATACTTTTCATTTTAATGCCATGGTAACAAACATACCTGAGAGTGCAAATATCCTGTATCTTAGGGTGTACTCACATTAGGCACTGTTGCCTTGTACCTTGTACCTTGTACCTTGTACCTGGTGCGTTTGTCCCCATTCCCTACTCCCCCTCTGGCCTGCACTTAACATTCCCGGCCGGAGCAAGCTTACTTAATTTACGATGAAACTGAAAGAAAACAGGAAGAAAAGCACTTTTGCTAATAGATTTTTCATTTATGGTGCGCAGCAATTTTCACTTGATTGTGCTGCATGTATCAGAAGATTAAAATATAAAATTGGTTACAGCTCTGACATTATGAATTATAAATTTAAGTAGCCTGCACTAGTCAATAAGGAAGATTATGCAGACACTCAATATCTGCAAGTATGAAAACGGATGTCACATAGGGCAAAATGTGTTAACATTTTAACCCTTTAGGCGCCAGAGGTTTTTTCCTAAAACGTTCAATTTTGACATCTTAATTTCAAAAGGCTATATCTTAAAAGTGATAAAAGATAGAGACTTTCTGTAAAATAGAGAAATATTAAGGATGACCCAAAGTTTATGTAGGGATTACATTTTCCCATCTAATTTGCATATTATGACATCATAAGGTGGCGGCCATCTTGGATTATAGAATTTTCATGAAAAGTCACATGTTTAAATGATAAAATGCAGCACTTCTTTCCCCCAAAATGTCCCTCACCTTCTGTAATGCTATATTGCACAATACTGAATGCTCAGGTAAATAGTAAGTTGTAAACTAACTGTGTAAATCATTACTAATAAATGGTAGAAACAAACCGAATGCATGTAGCGTTGGCCTTTTGCTGTAGAGATTTTCCATTTACTACATACAGTAGGCACTTTGATTCCATGTATGGGGCACATATATATTATTCATATGACACACAAAGCCGGCATTCCCATCAGCTTGCGATAGACTATGCATAATAGCCCCTCTGCCCCGTGTCACACCCTACTATTTTAACATAGTAGGATGTCCTGTTACTTTATCCTCTACAGCAGTGGTTCCCAAACCTGTCCTGCCGGCACCCCAACACTGCACGTTTTCTTTGACTCCCTAATCAAACACACCTGATTCAACTCATCAGCTCATTATCACATGGGTTAATGAGCTGATGAGTTGAATCAGGTGTGTTTGATTAGGGAGACAAAGAAAACGTGCAGTGTTGGGGTGCCGGCAGGACAGGTTTGGGAACCACTGCTCTACAGTAAAAGACCTAGGTGTTATACTAGACTGCAACCTGTCTTTTGAAAATCATATTTCATATGTTACAAGAACAGCCTTTTTCCACCTTAGAAACATTGCTAAGCTTCGTAACATGCTATCAGTTTCTGATGCAGAAAAATTAGTTCATGCATTCATGACCTCGAGACTAGATTACTGTAATGCTTTATTAGCCGGTTGTCCTGCATCCTCAATAAACAAGCTAGAGTTAGTCCAAAATGCCGCCGCTAGAGTTCTTACTAGATCAAGAAAATATGATCATATAACACCAATTTTATCATCACTACATTGGTTACCTATAAAGTTCCGTATTAATTACAAGGTATTGCTACTGACTTATAAAGCCCTAAACGGTTTAGCTCCAGTCTATTTAACGGATCTTCTATCGCCCTATAATCCATCGCGCTCTTTAAGATCACTAAATTCGAGGCTTTTGGTCATACCTAGGATATCCAGATCCACCAAAGGAGGGAGAGCATTTTCACATTTAGCTCCAAAACTCTGGAATAGTCTTCCTGATACTGTTCGTTGCTCAGACTCGCTCTCCCAGTTTAAAACTAGATTAAAGACGCATCTCTTCAGCCAGGCATTCATATAATACTTTTAATCTTACAGTTAAATCCAACCTCTAGTTCATAAACGCCAGAGGAGAACTGGCCCCCGACTGAGCCTGGGTTCTCCCAAGGTTTTTTTTTTCTCCATTAGGTCACCTGATGGAGTTTTTCGGTTCCTTGCCACTGTTGCCTTTGGCTTGCTCAGTTGGGGATATTTGGGATATTTAATTTAATTAATCAATCAACAATACTATTGATCAGCATTACCAAACGTGGACATTTTCCACTAGAAACAAGCATTGATGTATTATTTTAATTTAATACTGTGAAGCTGCTTTGATACAATCTGTATTGTGAAAAGCGCTATATAAATAAACTTGAAAACTTGACACCGCCTCTGCTCCTGTTACGAGCAGTGCGGGCGCGGCCAGATCTGCCTCGCGCGCGCGCCGAGTGTGCACAGCTCGGACTACTGTCATTGTCATTGCCCCCTAACTGTCCTATGAATACTTCGACCTCGTCTAACATACCCAGTGGCATTAGACAAGGTCTCCACCACAATACTGTCGCCACGATTGCGGAGAGGCACACGGTCAGAAGACAAAGCTGGCTAGCGCGGTAAAAATCGGTAAAAAATCTCCCACCTCGTTTCCCACAACACTAACACGTCTGCTAACTTCGCGATGAACACTCGACCCCGGGAAACATTGTTCCCACCACTGACATTGGGCAAAGGATTCACCGTTTGTGCTTGGTGTAGGGCTACTTTCACTTTCAGAATCACCGTCATCTTCTGAAGGCAGATATTCCCCAACTAGGGTCCGCGAATAGAAGACCCAACACTTCATTGCGGGAAAGCTTTATTGATGCCATTAGATAATAATAATAATCTAATGCAAATACTCGCTGACATTGACAATATTGCTCTGATAAAATGGCTCACTCGCACACTAGCTCCGCTTTTGTTCGCACTGATTCAATGCGCTCTAGCTCGAAGATTTTGTATAGAAGCATGACTTTTTTTTGAGTCGGGGATGAAGTATGACATGTCTGCAATCTAGTG
The DNA here is from genome assembly GCF_963993115.1 of Abramis brama. Taxonomy (NCBI): domain Eukaryota; kingdom Metazoa; phylum Chordata; class Actinopteri; order Cypriniformes; family Leuciscidae; genus Abramis; species Abramis brama. The sequence goes on from NC_139970.1 coordinate 29,667,451, forward strand.
GAGGGGAGGTCGAATGAAATTTGACGCCCTATTTGAAAAAAAAAAACATTTTATTCAGTGCCGCATCTTGTCGAGTAAACTCGACCGTGGCGCCTAGAGGGTTAAGAAGAACGCTATGCAAACATACTATTTTTATATTATTTGAAACCGCTACAGCAGCGGGGAAGATGCATGGACATTAATCTGCGTTGTTTTAACGTTATGTTTAGTTTTTACCTAAACCTACCCTGTAATACAAATATGGACATGTCCACATTCAAGCATTTCTTACAATGGGCTTAAACAGCTCACAAACAACTGACTGTCATGACCTAAAAATATGATTTTCATTTGCAACAATAAACGTTCATGATTTGGACACTGCTCTCATGTCTCTATGCAGGTGAGGATCTCTTCAGTTCAGAATAAAGAGGGACTACAAGTTTTTATGAAATGTAGTGGAGTAAAAAGTATGATATTATGCTTTGGAATGTAGTGAAATAAAAGTTAAAGTTTCCAAAAATATACTTGTACAGATATTTGAAAAATGTACTTAAGTACAGTAACAAAGTAAAAATACTTTGTTACTGTCCACCACTGCTAAATATTGAAAATCCAGATCATGCATGCTCCAGTTTTTTCCGTTAAAGGACCCAAGTAGATTATATATCGGCTGTTCCTCAATCTTTCCTCACCGATACTCTACTCTGACACCCTACTGCAAATGATTCTGTCAATTTTAAATCTATGAAACTAATCCTTCAAGTGTGTAAATTTAATCATTTCATTCCCCTTGAATTCTGTTTGTTTCATTTTGATTTTGTCAACATAAAAATTAAATTCAATATTTAAAATCAAATGTGCAGTGAAAATTACCCTGCAGCACCAGATAGCATCCCACTAGTAAGAATGATCCTGTCAAAGCAGGTCTTATGCCTGGTTCAGATTACACGATTTTTTTGTCTGTTACGATAGTCACTGTGTCAGATTACACGATTTTGACTCCTAAAAATCTTGTCATGTCGTGGACAAGAAACATGTCAGACTACACGTTGTTTTCCGACCAGTCATCGCGAGCCGTCTCACACACTCATTCACTCGGACATACACGCACATACACACTCACTCACTGTCGCCCACTATGACACACTATACGAGATGAAACGATCGAATCTTGCGTCCCGACGCCCGTTGTCGTTTGCGAATCCCCACGACACCCTACATCAAACGGATCGTGCCAAAATCGGGCTAAAATCGTGTAATCTGAACCAGGCATTACAAGCACACTTCAATCATCGGCATGAGACCTCTGATAAATAACCAACTTAAGGAAGCCTATCTGTCCATCTATTTTCAGGCCTTGTGGTGCAGTCTGAATGATGTGGTCAGTTTGCAGAAAACATGGAGTGATGAAGCCTGTGATATGTTTAAGGAACTTGTGGAGCATAAACTTATCACTGTTGTGCCAAAACGTAACTTTACACCTACAGACATAAACACAAGGGGTGTAACGGTTCAAATTACAAAAGGTTTGGTTTTTATTTCTTAGGTTCATGGTTTCGGTACGGTTCGGTAAGTGCTATGTTTAGGGAAAAAGGACTACTGTCAAATAGAAATGAAGAAATAATGAACAAATAATCGAACTACAAGCAATAGTTAATAGTTAGTCAATAGTTAGTCCACTACATATACACATACACTGATACTGATACACATGTTGTCTTTCTTGACTGTTTACAATATTTTTGTGAATTTGTCCATTCAAGCACATACCTTGAAATAGAACTCAATATTTGCACACTGTCTGAGACGCGACTTTCTGTGTGTGTGCGCTTCGGATGATTGCACACACAAATCTTCTCACAATGTGCGCAAGTTCTTTCACCTCTACTTCCACTTGAATGTTTAAATGAGTTTAGTTTAAACACAGATAGCTATGTGTGCTGTTCAGGTCTCACCTGCGCTCACGTGTTATCAACACCTGGGTGATGACGGCATAAACGACTGGTCATATTAGAGCATATGGCACTCCTATTGAACTAAGTTTACAGGAAGATAGAATGTGTATTCATCGACAGAAACCTACATTATCCTAACTCAACAAACCATATTATAGATGCGTCTGTGTCGTCAGATTTGAGAAACCGCGGTGCAAGTGAGTGCCGAACCTGAACCGTGGGTGGAAAACTTTAAGTTTATTTATTTATTTTATATATATTTAAACAGAGAACCGTTACACCCTTTATAAACACACACAGACATCTGAGTCTGAGATGCATCAATGCTTTTAAGCAAGTTTAATGTTTACATTTCTGTAGTTTTTTATATAAATTTTCCATAATGAGATGTAATGTGTAATGTTCCGTAATGTGGTATACTGTACATTTTTGCTTGTCACTCACGTTAATTCAGAGTCCAACACTAGACCTGTGCCTGTGTGTCTGTATGAGATTGGGGACGATTTTCCAGGAACCAGTATTGAGGACATACTGGTCAGAAGTGGCCTTGCTGTTTCCAGTAAACAGTAAGTTGTAAAAAGACCAAAGAAACATCTGGACCATCTTTCTGTTTTTCTTTCTTTCTGTTTTTTTTTTTCTTTCTGTCCCTTTTTCTTTTTTCCCCACTTGCTCGCTCATTCAAGCTAAGCTGTAAAATTCATTCTTTTCCATGTTCATTTTCTCCTGCTTTATCAGGATCCAGGTTAAAGACACCCAGCCCTTGGAGACGACCGTTTGGGACCCTCCATTTGAAGAGGAAGTTCGGTCTGTTGTGCCGACTCCCCCTCCTGCTTCTGAAGAGCTGAAGCCCAGCCTGAGTCTGCCTACCTGTCTCAAAGACATCAGAGTTCGTGTGACGCATGTCACCTCCCCTGGAAACATCTTTGTGCAGCTGCTGCAGTTTGACAGCCAGCTGAAGAGGTGCCCGATTTCCTCAGTCCATATTCTATAGTCATCAGATGCATTTGAAGTTGTAACACTGCCATTTTGCTCGCAATGTTTGCAGAATCCACGACACGCTGAAGAGTCTCTTCTCTAAGTCTGAGCCGCAGGAGATGCACTGGGAAGCAGAGATGTTCTGTGCTGCTAATAACACTGGGGTTTGGGAAAGAGGAAAAGTGTGCAGCGTGTCCATTAGTGGTGTTGCAGAGGTATTCGTGCACACACTTATTGAATAAATTGGAAAGAGTGGGAATCTGCTGTTTAATTAAACTGGTGTGTGTTTATAGGTTTTGCGTTGTGACTTTGGTAATAAAGTGAATCTCCATGTGAACAATCTCAGACCCCTCTGTGCGGATCTGATTGGATCTTTCCTACTGGAATGTAACCTCAGTGGTATAAGGTAAATTATATTTTTCCCATAGTTGTGCATATACAGTTGCAGTCATAAGTTTACTTGCACTTTGCAGAAAAAATAATTGCTGATAGAGTAAATTGTACCCATTTTCTCTTCAGGGAATCATGGAAGTATCATATTTAGCTTCTAAAGGGCAGTATTAAATAGAAAAATAAGATCTTTAAACAAAATAAGCTGGGTTTTGTAATAGTTGTTTGAGTCCCTCAATTGTTCTTAGTGAGAAAAGATGCATCTCAAAACCATACAATCACTGTTGGAGGGTTCAAATATGCAGAAGATGCTGGAAAACCAATGAATTTGCAGGACCTGGAGGATTTTTGCAGAGACTCTATCACAAAACAAACAACTTTTTCATTGATCATTTGGCATATGTAACAGGGAAATATATATATTTTTAATTCAGCAATTTATGTTCTCTTCCTCTTCTAACTCTCAGGCCAGCTGGTGGTCGCTCTACGTGGACAGCCACAGCGTGTGACTTTATCTCTCTCTACTTGACCGGTGCCATGGCTGTAATGAACATAAAGGTTAGAATGAATGTAAAGAAATGAAAAAAACATAGAAGTTAACTCTATTACAGCCAGTTCCTGTCTCTGATTCTGTGTGTGTAATTTCCCTCTCAGGAGCCAACCGCCAGCCCAGTGCTTGTGTCTCTGTTCTGTTCAAACCGGGCCGGTCAAAACGTCAATTTTGCTGATTTTCTCATTAGTGAAGGGCTTGCACTAAAGGAGAGAAAGTAAGAAAAATGTCACTGAAGGAAATTAGTAATTCAGACGAACATTGTCAAGCCCTGCATATACTGAAGTAAACTGTTCCTAGGGCTGCTTCCACATCTGAGACGGTCTTTTCAGAGGAGTGTGTGTTGAGTGAGGAGGTTCCTGAGCCACAGAGAATAGTGAGTCCATCTCAGACTCCGCCCACACCCACCCCTCGCTTTAGCCCACCACCAGAGAGAGTGCGGACACGCTCTTACCCCCCTCCAGAGCTGCCTCCCTGCGGAAATGCGCTCATGAGCATCTCAGCCATCTCTGAACAAGGTGTCATTTACGCAATGACACACCAAGCAGGTGTGTGCAGTTTTTATTGGTAGCTAAAACAAATACAACTTTTCAGCATCTCTCTCAGCCTTACATTTTATGTAAATGACTTCTGTTATGATTTGCTATCCTGATATTTGTAATGAGATTTGCATGTAATGCCTTTTTACCTGCGTGTTCTCTGAGTAGCCTATCAAATCTTTTGTTGTGTTGCCGTTATAAAAATTTGACTGTGCACCAGTTTCACTCAATGAGTTTGGGGTGCAAAATATGCACGGGGAAAGGAAGGGTTAGCTTCATGCGACAGAAAAATGTCAAAACAAAAAATATCAGACTTTTTCAAATAGTCCTCATCTCTGTTGAACAATTTGTAGGGCTTTGTAACTTTTAATGTTGCTTTTAATATGTTTGTTCCTTTTAATAAACAAATTCTCAGCTTTCAAATTCTGCCAATTTTACCTCGAAATACAAACAATAAATATGGTTTTTGTGCTCTTTAATGCGGCGTGACCGATCACTGTAGCGCTTCAGTTTAAGCGGCATGTGAACCGATCATCTCTTCTGCTTTACTACTAGTTATAAGATGAAATAAGCATGAATGAACACCAGAAGGTATGTTAAAAGAAACGCTACAACTTTCTGAAATGTATTGTCTTATGTAATTGCGTAATCTGTGTTACAAATGGGGAAAGACCTCAATAAAACAGTTTGTAAACTGTCACATACCATTACATTTGCCTCAGAAGAGCCATTCAATGTCCATAAACTTGTTAGTCAGCTAGAAAAAAAAGAACTCTAGAGAGGAGCATTTTGCTAAATGTATGCACTATATTACATGTTCATTCAAATTTTACTTAACCCGTTGTCTACATGATGAGAAGGAAAAGGAGCTAAAAATAAAATACAACACTGCCTATATGATTGCATGTGTAGAGCTACCATTCACCAAATTTACCTCTCACATGGACTGTGGACTGGATGTGTGCAAAGACATATGTGACAACATTTATAGGATGCATTGAGGTGGCGGCCAAACTACACAGAACAGCCGAGTGATGTGACACCCAATTATGGGTGTGTTCACACTAGTTCAGTTAGTTTGGTCCGGACTAAACGTTTACATGTCTTTGGTCTGTGTTGCGTTTATATTTCATTCAAACCACACCAGAGTTCGTCTCGGTTCGCTTATTTGGTGGTGCGCACCAGGGTTCAGATGGCAGCACTAACAGAGCAAGTAAACTAGGGTCTGTTTTAATTGAAACACATGGTGTGCGAACACACCTTATGACAATTCTCAAGTTGAAAAAGATGACCATGGTCATATGTTGTTTCTCATTATATGTCCTCTCCCAGTACTAATTTTTCTTTTTTCTGCTGTTTAGTGTGCGAGTTTGATCGCTTGCGGGAGCGGCTGCAACAGCACATTAAAACTCTCCCGAGACAGAAGAACTACAACTGGAAAGGAGTTTTGGGCTGTGCTGTCATGGGAACCGACATGTTCTGGTACAGAGGTCAGGTGCAGGAGGTCATTGGAGGACACGTGAAGGTCAGTGTGCTTTCGTTGCATTACATTACTTCTGTGTGAAAGTGAATTTATTTATAAATCCCAAATTCTCTGATCAAATATAATTGGCTTAACAATATGGGTTGTATTGTTTTGTTACCAGTTTGTGATGTAATTGTTACAGGTCCGATATGTGGATCAGGGACTTGTGGAGAGCATCCCGGTTTGTCACGTGTACCCAGTGGTTCTCTGTGAGGATGTGCCGCAGCTCTGTGTGCCTTGTCAGATAAATGGAGTCATACCGGTACGTGAGTGGTAATTTGAATTTGATCACTTGGAATGTAAACTGGGCAATGTGATCATCTGCAGCAGTGCATCCTTTAAACCAGGGATTTCCCACAAAAAAAATAAAAAAAATAATAATACACCTTTTTGACCTAAAAATATTTACTTCAGGTACCACGAGTTTTAAAATTAGTATTTCAATAATTAAACACATTTACGGTTCTTGGCAGTTAATGGTCACGTGTTGTTTTTATTCAACTTTTATAATAATTTAAAAAAGTATTTTTTTTTTTTACATTGATTTTTATTTATTAGTTTTTAACCAACTCACAAACCCCAGGAAACCCTTTTTTAACCTCTTAACTGTGAGATTTCTACAATTATTTTGTGTATGATCATATTTCATCCCATAAACAATATAAATAAAATGTACGACATAAAATGTAATTTTGCATAAAGAAAATAAAGCATATTTTAGAACCATTTAAAGTGGGTTTGCAATCTGACATTATTTTTATAAATATTCTCACAAAATAAAAAAATATATAAATCCTATAAACAGGATGTGTTTTATGTATTATACAAATATTTGTATAGTTCATTAGTTCATTCATTTATGTAAAATTCAAAGTAATTCTTTGAATGTGATTTAAGTATCAGTCTTTAACTGTTACAGATCGGGAAGGGATGGCAGTGGGATGCTGTGGTGCTTATGAAGGAGTTGCTACTTGGGCGTTCAGTCAATGTCTACATTATGGTAAAGTAAATTTGCATGTACTTATTTACATCTACACCACTTCATGAATCAGCAGGAACTGTATTAATCACTTCAGGTCAAATCATCATGTGTTGACAAGCAGTCAGCTCTCTCCCAGTAAACCTGTTGTTTTGTAGGAACACCCAGAGGATCCATCTGACTGTGTTACGGTAGAGATAATGGTGGATGGCATGGCTCTTAGCAAGATCATGGTGCACCACCAATATGCCACTTTTGACCCTGCCATCAGCAGCCAAGAGGTCTGATCAGTGGAGATTAGCGGGAGGGGGTTTGTTTTGTTTGTGTGAGGTGTAGATATTGACACTGTTTCTTTCCAGGATTATGTGGTTAAGCCTCCTGCCCTTGATTTGGATGACTGGGATCTAAACACAGAGGTAGAAGTTTCATTTCTGTTGACGTTGTACAATTCCTCAATGTCTGGTGAAATAAATTTCATAGCAATCACTCAGTTTGCTTACTAAAATTTCAGAGCTGGTTTAGTAGCAGGGTGTTGTGTTTTTAGGGATTGGAGGAGCCCCAGCCTGTTTTAGGGGTCTATAAAGAACTCCAGATTCCTAAAGAAAGAAAACATTTCCCCGCCAGGGTCAAGCATATCCGCACCCCTAATGAGGTATGTGAGCTGATGGGTCAGTGTTCAAACCTTCCGTCACATGTTTATTATCTGGCCTTGTTCATCAGACATTCATGTAGAAAAATACACCTTATGAATTTGTAGTCTCAAAGAGTTGGTCTTAAATTTGAAGTGCAGCACCAGTATTAGAAGAACCAGTAACATTAGAGAAAATTCACTGGCAAAAATTGTCCTGCACAGCTTACATAGAGGTAGCTTTCTGATTTTAACGAGGCAAATCTGTGACCAACTTGAACCTGTTGTGAAATTAGCATGGGAAAATCTTTCACCCTCACATGAAATTCCAGATCGAATAGATTCCTATTGAGCTGCAGTACGGCTGTAAATATGACTGCTCATTTACAGTCACTTACTGTACATTGCTTTCATTGAATCTGATGTGTGCTTGCAGGTGTTCCTGTGTGTGTTGGAAAAGACTCTGAGAAAACTGGAGCAGGGAGAGAGTTTGGAGGAAGCTCTCCAGCGTGTGAATGAGAGTGTTGGAAACCTGAGCCTGCTGACAGACTTCCCCATTGGTGCTTATGTTTGATCACATTGATATGAACCATAACCAATTGACAAAGACCTCAGTGGTACTGTGTGTGTTTGCATACATGCCTTTTGTATAAGTTTATTTAAGAAACTAAAATCTGAGACCATACGTTTTTCATTCCTCGCCTGTGGCCCGTTAGAATAGGCTCCAGCAGAAAACAAGCGATTTGTTGAATGGATGTTCTTCATTGTGTGTTTGTGTGCAGAGTGTCCCTGTCTTGCCGAATACAGTGATGGTAAATATTATCGTGCGAAGCTACTGGGCTTTTCTGAAGTCACTCCCTCTCTCAAGCTCCTTGTGAGACATGTGGATTTTGGCTCGGATGACATTTTACCAGTAAACAAGTAAGACTGTAGATTATACAACTATTGGCATTGCAAAACTTTGTGTAGGCCATTTTTGTAATTGCATTAAGGCCTCGTTCTTGTTTAAATTCTTTTATAGGTTTTTCACTCTTAAAAATGTAATTTTAGTAAATTTAGCTATTTTTGTTTTGTCTTGTTAAATCATTGTCAGCTTGAGGCCCCCTAAAGGGTCCTAGCCCCCAGTTGAGAACCACTGCATTAAAATAACTAATTTATTACAACCCTATTCAAAATCAAATAACATTCAAAAAACATATGCATGTGTGTTGTCACTGCAGATTGCGGCAGCTCCCTGCATCCCTCCATCATTATCCCTGTGCAGCTGTTTACGTCAAGTTAGCAGGCTTCAAACCAGCAAACGTGAGCTTGGAGATGGAGCGGATACCTTATCGGCCTGAGTGGACTATGAAAGCCATGCTGGAGATGATCGACCTGTTGAACGGAGAGCTCACTGCGGTGGTCACTGTACGCCTTATTCATAGTTGCAGAAATGTGTCCCCTTTTACACCTGGCATAACATGCATTTTTGGTGACTGGATCATGATCTGATCGCTCTTGACCACGTTTAAATGTTGGAGTTCACATTCAATGGAGGTGTAAATGAAAAGCTAAAGTTGAATTTAACTTGAGACATTTTAATGCAACTGTGTATTCTCATACTAATCAGAGACAACCAAAGGTGTAAAAGGGAACAGAATTTTCATACAACATTAAGGCTGTTTACAACCTGGTATTAAGATGCGTTTTGGTCAATTGGAAAGCAGTTGCATGAATGTGTAAATCTATCCAAATGTGCAATTCAGGCAGCGGAACCACAGCTGACTGTGTTGCTGTATAATGCGGATGGAACACTTGTCCACACACGTCTGGTGGAGAGAGGCCTTGCTGATTATGAATAAAGGTAAGTGAGATTAAATAAATTAAAAATAAATAAATTTTTGTCTAAACATTTGTGTATCTGTCATGTTTTATTTTCAGTTTCTGTAGGTTGTGGCAGTGACACTGAGGATCGTCAGCATTCATAGCTTTTGAAGGCAAAACTTTTTATGTTGGTGTAGTAGTTTCATTTTATGATTAAGCATTTTATGTTTATGTTTAAGGGTTTATGCTACTTTATTTGTGCAGTTGTTAATATATTTGGCCAGTTTTATGTTTGTGCAGCTATGCTTAATTTTATGTTAAATATTTTTATTAAAATTTAAGGCTGCTTCAAAGTAGCAGAAAGATTTTGTTGATGTTTAAGATATCTGTTCAGCAGAGCTGAATAAAAACTCTTATTGACTTGTTGTGTTGTCTTGTTGTGACTTATTGGCTCACAAGTGTTTGTACAAAATCATAACTGACAATTTTTGCTAATTTTGTAAATCCTTGCACATCATTTGTGGTCAACAAATGACTAAATTGACCTGTTGATACACTTTTATCTTAAAGGGGGGGTACAATGGTGTTTCATGTATTCAGAGTTGTTTACAGTGTTAAAGAGATGGATTCTCATGCTAAACATGGACAAAGTTTTAAAAAAATATTTTGGACGAATAACGGAGAATTTCTGTGCCGAAAATCTTACTTCCGGGTTGGTACAAGTTTCGGATGTTTTTTTTCGATCGTGGATCTAATGACGTAGACGAGAGTGGAACTCCTTATATGAGCATTTCTCTCGGAAAAGCGCGCCCGCGCACACGTCGACCAGAGGAGAGCGAGACCGCGCACATCAACGCGCTTCAACAGGAAATCATCGGCAGCGCTGCATAGGATTTGTTCAAGAATGTCTCCAAAGTGTGTTTTTGGATGTGAGGGAAAGCTTACCGTGTTCAGCTTCCCAAAGAACCCAGCGTTACAGGAACAGTGGATGCAGTTTGTTTTTCCGGGGCAGCAACGGAGTGTAGCAAGTGCGGTTGTGTGTTCTGGTCATTTCAGTGACGAACGTTTTATTAACAAGGCCCAGGTCGACGCTGGATTTGCACATCGTTTGCTATTATAACGTGGAGCGGTCCCAGTGATAAAAGACCCCATTCATGCAAGTACAACTGGATTTCTGTCTTTTGCTGGAAATCAGCACATAGTGAATATATGTTGACTCTATAGCTCCGCCCACGGCACGCCTCCAGGAGCTCGGCTTTTTCCGGAGAGAATCGGAAAGCTGTATTTTTCTTTTATAAATATGATAAAACTAAAGACTTTTTGGAGATATGAAGGATGCACTACTACTCTATAGGTACTCAAGATTAACATGAGATTAGGTGAAACTGTGTATGTTATGTACCCTTTAAGACTTTAAGACATCTTTGATGCACTTTTATCCTGAAGAAATTTTGACTTTACGTTATCTTAAATCATTGTCCTTTAAAGGTACACTGTAACTGTTTCTTCAAAATTAACAAGACTTGAAATTAATACATCAATCCTTCCAAAATGTGTTTTTGTCTTACCCTGATTCATCCCTAGCGGGATGGTTTTTGTGGGAAATTGTTTACATAAGACTCTTGTCTGTGAGTGTCTTGTCATATCTGTAAATGGAGAAAAGTTGTTCCAGCTACGTTGATGCATGTATGGTGTGGGAGTAGCCTAGTTTAATTGTAACAAGCGATAAAGGTTGACATGGAGCAACTAAATCGCAAACCTCCAGGGAGTCACCCATTTTAAAATAAAAGGCGACCAGAGAAGAGCCGGCTTGCAAAAAGAACATGACAGAGCTCTTAATAAAGGTTTGAAAAAATTGCTTTGGTTTGGGAAATTTTGTAAAAGTGAAGTGCTGTTTTTATCACTCAACAGGGGAGTAAGGTATTTTATTGAACAGATAAATTGTCATATGTAGCTTTCTAACACCACACTGTCTATTAATGGTTACTCTAATGTGTTCAGCTAGTCGGCTTGAGATCCTTTCCTTGAGATCTAAACTGGTTATATCTCTTAAGCCTATTAATGAATGTTTTATAAGCAGTAGGACAACCATATTCACGCAGAGCCAAAGCACAACCAAAACAATGTTCTTCTGCAAAATGCATGTTTTTTTGTTTTTTTTATAATCGCTAGAGGGCCAAAAGTTACATAGTGACCCTTAAATTATCTTAAAAAAGGTTATGAACCAAATATATGTCCATATTCTTTCTGAGGAATTGCATAGAATGATGCTAGTCTAGTAAAAGGTACCAGTACAGTTAAACTAATTCCTTTATCCTCTTGGTCATAAGGAATTATTTAAAACTCACTCTAATTTACAGCTGACAATTTATTTCGAAAAGTTTCTGCTTCAGTTAATGTGTTGATTCCCATTGTTTCTGGGTTTTTGAGTGATCAGATGCATTTTAAAGAATGGCAAAAAACTTTTTCTTTTACTTTGACTAAAACCCAATTTCTTTCGGCATGACACAAAAATGACCAGCTAACATTTCACTAATAATGTTATCAGCACATGGGAAAGTGTGAACAAGTACTAGTCGGGTGAAATTATCATTCTGATTGGATCATAAGAGCAGACTAATTGCTGTAAAAGGAGGGAAGTGCTTCCAGTCATTGTGTTTTTGTATTAGTAATGGTTACCTCCAAAGAAAGACATGCAGCCATCATCACTTTGCCTCAAAATGGCCTTGCGCACAAACCTGAAAGAACCTTTTACTGGATCATCAAGAACTTCAAGGAGAGAAGTTCAACTGCAGTAAAGAAGGCTTCAGGACATCCCAGGAGTGTCCGCAAGGAAAAGTCATCTACATAATCATGTCACCACCAGTGCAGAACTTGCTTATTATTGGCAGCAGGTGGGTGTGAGTGCAACTGCACGCACAATGAGGCGAAGTCTAGACATTGCCTGTTGTAAAGAAGGGCAGTAAAGAAGCCACTTCTCTCCAAGAAAAAATATAAATGACAGACTGAAATTCTGCAGGAAATACAAGGATTAGACGGCACGTACAAATAGATTTTTACTGATGAAGCCCTCTTTCAACTGTTTGGGACATCTGGAAAATTGTCCTGAGAAGGTAAAAGCTACCATGATTCCTGTCAAGCCAACAGTGAAGCATCCTGAGACCATCCATGTGTGGTGTCTAAGGGAATGGGCTCTCTCACAATTCTGCCCTAAAACACTGCCAAGAATAAAGGATGGTATCAAAACGATCCAGGAGCAATTTGGTGATGATCTGTGCATTTTCCAGCATGATGGAGCACTGTCACAAGGCAAGTGGATAATGATAGTGGCTCTAAGATCATTACATTGAAATTTGACCTGTGGCCAGGCAACTCCTAAAATCCAAACTCTAAATCTTAATCCCATAGAAAACCTGTGGTCAATCAACAAAAATGGGTAGCCTTCAGTCAGGATTTGGCCCAGAAGCTGATATCCAGTGAGGTTATGAAGAAAAAGGATCAACACTGTAAATGTTTTTGCCAATAAAAGCCTTTAAACACTAGTTAAATGATCAGTTACACTGAAAGCAGCAAACTTTGCACAACAAAATGTATGTCACTGCCAATACTTTTGGCCAAGGCTGTAGTGACCTATTCTACTGATACCAACATTGACTAGGCAATTTATCATCATTTATCACTGAATGGCATCAAGCCTATTTTATTTCCCAAAAAAGTATCATTTAGAACTATACCTTTCGCACACAAAACTAAACTCAACATAAAAAGATTTATTTTTTACAGAAATAAATACTTGACACATTTACAAAATGCACACACATTCTTTCACTTAAATTCATTCAAGGCCATGTTTCCTTCCTTAAAACAAGAGTATTGTGGATCATTCATGTCTTAGTGTCCATAATGACATTACCCTGTGCATCTTTTAACCGCACACGTCCTGTTGGGTATCGTGTCTCCTGCCGTCCATCTGAGTAAACGGTTTTAACCGTACCATCTGGATATTCCCGTCTTTTAAAATCTAAGGTGTGGATCTCCCGCTGGCCAGTGTTAAACTGGATCACCTTACTACCATCCCTGAAAGAAAGCAGAATAAAAATGCTCTGACTTCAATACGTCTTTATTATAACACACTGAGGTGGAGGGCCATGAGTTGTACTCACGGATTCAGCTGTATTATTGTTCCATCTGACAGTACACTTTCCTCTCTTCCATCAGGGTAAAGAGTCTTGACCGTCTGATCAGGGAAAGTGATTTCCTTACGACCATCTGGAAAGTGTTTCTCTAAAATAGGCATGGGGGGAAGATTAAGACTTAAAATGTAGTCTGGACATAATACTGGACCTCTAAATATTAATTTTGAAAGAAATTCAGGCCCACCTGTTTGACTGTTAGGAAACTGAAGCACTTCCATCCCATCAGGGTAGGTGATGTGTGTGGTCTGAGCTTCAGCGTAGTAATAAATCTGAAAGAGAATGGCATTACTAATTGAAACGCATTGCTGATTTTAAATTCACTTAGTTTTAATTGTTAACTGTCAAAATACAATTACACCAAAAAACAGCACAAATACAGCATTTAAAATGGATGGAAGAACATGTTTTCACACATAAATGATTGATCATTACATGGTGTAAACTTCCTAATAAGAGATGGAAACAGCACTCTTCAGAGTCCATGCCTCACCACTCTTTGATCGGGCATTGTATGTTTTACATCCCCGTTGAAAAACATGACTTTGACAGTCTGTCCGTCGGCAGAGAGCTCTTTCCTAGTGCCATTTGGAAAAACAACAAGTCGACCTCCATCAGGAAGAACCTTCTCAATCTGAAACATACATCAATATGAGTTAGAACCCGAATTCAATTAGAAACTGGGCATTTTGATAACTTTAGTAATGTGACCGTCATTTCTACACTTCCCTTATGGAAGGGTGTGGTTCAGTTTTGTTTGAAATAGCATTCCCTCAATGTCAGCACTATCTGAGCTTTGAATTGGAACTAAACAAGACATATTACCTTATTGTCAGACTGTGTGATCTCTTCCTGTTCCTCCTCTGACTGTCCGATGACAGCTGTGTTAATCAGTGGAGCATCATGGTTCCTCTGAGTCATAACCAGTCCATCTGTACACTGAGTTCCCACTGGACCGTGCTCCCTTTTGAAGCTGATAGCCTCTTTCATTTGTTCAGGGAAAAAAGCTGTGGCAAAATGTGATTGATTATTTGTGAGTCATGCTACAATGTAATCACACAAGGGTTGGGAATCAAAAATCGATTCCAATTCTAGAATCGGATACTTGTTATAAAATTTAAATTTAGATTCCTCTTATCGATTCCTTTGTGTGCATTTTAATATGCATGGTGTTTTCTGTGCTACACACACATCCAAAACATGCGCACAGAAAGCGGTTTAAAAGTGTGCGATACTGAACTGAGTCCTCTTCTACGTCTTTTTGAACGGACAAATACACAAAAATATGTCGAAATATTCATAAACAGTCGGTTATGTCTTAAGTGAATGCAAACAGCTGACAAAGAAAACGCATGTGTAACTATATTGGATCCGTGTAGCTCTTAAAGTGACAGCAGCCTAAAATTTCTGCTGCCGTTTCTATAATAACATTGATCAAACAACAAAATTGACTCGCTGTTGACTTAATAACTTTTGTAACAATATTTGTAATTGATTTTTGTTCATGGTATTCAGCTGCAATGAAATGTTTTGTAATAAGACTTGAATGATATCTACTTTAAAAAAAATCTAAATCAGGAATCGATAAGCAAAATCGGATTCATTAAAATTAAAAAGATACCCAACCCTAAAGCACAAATATGCACTAGTGATGTTGATAAATAATACCTACCCGAGTCTGTGAGAGGAATCTGTGTCTCTGGACTTCCCTTTCTGCTGCTGTTGCTTTTTGCACTCAGGGAGGGACTCTAGACACACAAAAACAGACATACTAGTAAGAGTGTGAAAGCTTACACAAATGAACATGTTTATAGGTATATTTAAGTTATTTAAATAAGCAATCCTCTGGGAATTACTGTTTAGTGTTATGCATGTAAGAGAAAAGCATTGAATCTACCCATCTATGAAGGGAAGGACCTTCAGACCTGCCAATCCACACTTACCCTAGAATCTGTACTTTTGGATCCAGTACTAGCTCTATTGCTAGATGCTGAGAACCTTCCTTTTTCCTTCTCTTTCTCAGCACTCTTCCACACACTGAGACGTAGTTTCTCCAGTGTCCGCACTTGGTCTCTGAGGGACGCGTTCTCTGCACTCAAAGCGTCTACCTGCTGCCGAAGACGGCTCTGTGTGTTGCTCCAACGAGCCTCTCGTTTGCGCAGATCCTCTTGCAGCACGTTTAATTGCTGCTTTAGAGCCTTATACAGACATAAACCATCATTTGTTTTGAAAAAACATCAAACAATTCATTATAATAACAAATAGTGTAGTGTCCAAATTATACTTTTTCAATAGACGATAATTAAACCGGACCTGGATCTCATCTCGTTCTTGTTTGTCAGGTCTTGCTCTCACAGTTGCTGCATGCTTTTCAAAAAGCTTCTTTTCACGCTGCAGTTTCTTATTTTCCTCCCTTTTAAACTCCTCCCACTTTGCAATTTCCTCCATCCTCTTCTTTTCAAATTCAGCCCTATCTTTCCTGTATTGGAAAGTTAGTTAAGTTTTCAGTTATATTTGTTTTAGGCATGACAAATAACTGTATATTCATATTGCCAAGGCATTTGCAATTTAGCTGTGAACAATATTGAAATATTTATCAAATTACACATTTAGTATTTTGAGTATTTAAAGAAGAAAGGTAAAGGTCCATACTTGAGATTATCTCTTGTTTCCTGGTTCTCCTGCTTTAGTTTGACCAGTGACACATTCTCAGATTTGAACCTTTCAATCTCTGTTTCCAGCTCCACCAAACGCTCACGAAGAAGTCTCGATTGAGCTAAAAAAAAATTGTTTCAGGATTTAGTAGGATCATGCAAGTACTGTATGTAACCACTGCATTACATATGTGCACATTTAGAAAAGAAGTTTAGAGGTTTTTCCTGAAATGTAATCATGCATGTATCCTACAGTTTAAAACTTTGGGGTTAGTAAGATGTTTAGTAAATAAATTAATACTTTTATTCAGAAAGGATGCATTATATTGATCAAACTTGTCCAAATTTAATCAAACTGTTTTCAACATTGATAATAAGAAATGTTTCTTGAGCACCATATCAGCATGTTAGAATAATTGCTGTGACACTGAAGACATCCATTTTGTTTTAGTTTTACACAGCATTGATTATGATCATTTCTTCATTAGGAAGCAGGTCTGAAGATCTTGCAATGATAATGATTTAAAATATAAAAACATTTCAGTAAGCAAATAAGCACATTCAGTAGCTGTATGCAGACCGTCAAAACTTCTACCGTTACCTGTTCCTTCTTCACTGGGCATGTTCTGTGGTTCCTGCACAGTTACTGGAGGAGAAGGTTTATCCTTTAGCACTGGAAACAGCTTTGATACCAACTGGCATGTTGATGGAGCTTCTTTGTGATTTCCAACTGCATGTGGACTACCACCTACTGCTTTTACCCCCTTGGAGAAGGCAACCTTCCTTTTCAGCGCCCTCTCTGTTAAGGATTCCTCTGCAGGACAGCAGGACTCATCCTCAGGTTCATTCCAGGTATCATCGTCATCAAACTCTAACTGGGCCTTTGATTCTACGAGAGTAGAGTCTCCATTGTTACTTAAATTCCTTTCATCTCCCTCTGGACTGCTGGCTCCGTCCCTGTCTTGATAGGTGCTTTTATCATAAGGCAGAGTGGTGGGCACTTGAAAGCAGTGGCTTATGGGTGGATTGGACATGTTGGGAAGGGGTTGCAAATCTGAGTTACTGCACAATTTGTTGTCATCCAACTTTTCATCAGTTTCCTTTTCAGAGAACCCTCTCATTAGTTCGTTCGGCCTTGTGCCAATGACATCTCTCTGTATTGCTGTGTTTATAGGAGGCACTGGTACACTATGACCCAACGTGGGACCAGGAGCTACTGTGGGCCCTTGTGCAGACAGATAGGTTGATTTGATGGGTGTGGAGGAGAGACGTCTACGATCTTTGTGAAGAAGGGTGCTGATGAAGGACGAGTTGCTGGAAAAGGATATTTCATCTGCTGCTCTTTCTAGCAACTCAAACTCTCCGAGTTCGGCACATTCAAGCTGGTGATCTTGTTCCCAGCGCTCCCTCCGCTCCGTAAACCACACCTCAAATGAGTTTTCTGCAACACAGGCATTATCCTCCACACGATTACATGCTCTCCCTTTATTGTCGTCTGTTGTAGTGCCACTGTTGATCTTCTGCTTGGATAAGGGATAAGGTTTTCGCTGGAACAGAGCTGGGATGGAGCCCATATTCTGACCCTGGTGTGCAACAAGAACATGAGGTTGAACTGTCATCTTGGTGACTAGTGCTGTAGTTTTATTCTGAGGAAAATTTTCTTTGTTGAGCACAGCAGTCTTGCGTTGGATCACATGGTGTGCCGATTTTGAGCCTTCGGTTTTGTTTACTATGGACTTCTTCTTGGACTTCATGTCTGGGCCTTGGGAAACTTTTGGATTTGGGCACAAGGAGGGATTGGGGTTAGGTGGACTGTTTCTGTGTGATTGTACAGCGGCTTTTCCCCCTTTAAACCTGGCCAGACCTTCTCCTCGTTTAAGAAAGGGTCTCTTTACCTTCATACTTTCAGCTGGAGCATTCTACATAAGTGAATATGAAAAAATACGAGAAGATGAGACATGGATATGAAGATAAATAAGGCCACATTACATAATAAAAAAATGCAACATATATGCTTTGTACTGCACAGAGGATACTTATATACATTTAATAGGTATAACTTATCAAACTCTGTTTGGTCACATCTACAGAAAAACTGCTTATAAAGATATTGAGAAAAATATTGTATTTATTACTGATTCCAAACATCATTGACATCATCTCCTCAGTCTTCAGCTGCACACATCATTCTCAACATGAACATTAATTTGTATGTCGTCTAAGGTTTGTACATTAAGTAACCCCATGTTCTGTAACTGACCTTGCCCTTCAGTCTCTGGTCTTCCATCTTGAGCTGCTCTTCCAGTATTTCCTCAAATGTTCTCAAACCTGATTTGATAGGTCTAAAACAAATACACACATAACACGTTAACCAGGCTGACACAATACATTTGTCCATTGTCAAAGCAATGTATCCCATCTTGCAGTTTTGAAGTTTACCTGTCCCGTGGCTCTGAGTTACACTCTTTTCTATATAGAGTTTGATCTTCTATCGTTGACTCAAAGGATTCTTCAGAATCAGGATCATTGTCATTATGTCCAGTGTTCAACTCCACCACACTTTGTTCCTGGTTTAACATACTGGTCTCTAGAGCAGCATATGGAGAAAGTTAGTCAAAGCTCATCCTGTCTTGATGGTTATCGACCATTTAAAGTGAAGTTTAGACCAAACAGTGTTATGTATATTCAAAGTGTGATGCAATGCCTTAACAGCTTGGAGGGCTCAATTTTGTTGTTCAACCAAGGTTAAATGTACTAAATAAGAGCTCTTAGCATACAGGCGAATGACACATGCACCATAAATCATGTACCCGCAGTATTCTGTGGTTTTCCCAGAAGTCTTTGTGGTTCATGCTGTAATCTAAACAGCTGCTCCTGCTGATGGGTTTTTAGCTGCTCCTGCATGCGATGTTGCATTTGCTTCAGCTGAATAAACAAACAAGTCATTAAATAATTTACAAAACTAAACCTGAAACATTTTAAACACTGTTGCTTTAAATGCTTTGACTAAGCAACATCATAAGAAATCTAAATTATTAGACTTGTAAATTATTTCACATAATTGTGAAAAAAGTAAAATACCATCAAGCAATTCTAACAGATCATCCCTTTATCTTGACATATGGGATGAAATTAACTAATTAAAATACCCAAGAAGAAAAGAAGCAGACAAATTTATTAAAGCAAGATCTCTGCAAAATTCACATTAATTGTGGACCCTAACTCACCTGTTCAAGCTTAGCTATTAATGGGAGATCCCGTGTGTTTCTTAAAACATCTTGCATACTTTGCATCTCACTGTTTAAAGATGCATCAAACAACTCAGTTTCCCCGAGTGTCTTGCCACTTCCACCTGGACTGCACACATCCACGCTGGCAGAGCTGCTGCGTCGGGAGATAGGGAGCGGGGCAAACTGGCAGATAAAGGAGTCATCTGGATCCTGAACCACCAGACTGCCGCTACTCCGGACTGACCCAGAACTGGCTTCTCCTGGGGAACCTTTTAATATCACCCCGGCACGGGAGCTATCCGGGATCCACTGAGAGAGGAAGTGAAACTGCCCTTGCTGGAGTCCAGCTGGAGATGGTAACATGATGATGTTGGCCTGATTCAAACCCTAGAAAGGTGGGTTCACAAATTCATATTTAAACTGTTGGTCATGTTAACTCCACTGAGTGCAATTATTCAGACAGAGAGATAAGAAGATTAGAGTAGAGTAGAGTACTTTATTTCTATGGCCTGGTTTCACATACAGGCCTTAGATTAAGTTAGGATTAGATTAAGTTAGCCTTTAGTTCAATTATGACATTTAAGTATATTTTTATTTTATTTTTACATTTTCCTTAGAAAAGAATTACTGGTGTGCATCTTGTGACGAAACAATGGCACTTACATATTTTAAGATGTCAGTGCAAGTTGCTTTCAGTTAAAACAGCTCAAACGTGCATTTTAGTCTGGGACTAGGCTTAAGCCTTGTCTGTCAAACCAGGGGTATTTGTAGTGGGGTAAGCTGTGCCACCTTTTGCTTAAGTTGTGGTCTAAAGAAAGATAAATGGAAAATACAATTTAATAATGCATAGTCCAATTCCATAGTGTTATTTTGCTGCACACTTTTCACATTTTCATAAACCAGCCTGGAAATAGGATATTTTAACTAGGATAATTGAACGTTTTCGAAGAGTATTTATAACAGTAAGTTAATATTATTTCCTGCAACTGAATGGAAAGCTCATCACTATCAGTTGAGTAAATGGCTCACTTCAACCCACATTTACGTTTTTTGGGGGAGAAATGCTTTTACTACTTTAACTAACGTTACTGGGCATGACCAATTGTTAGAGATGAAAATGTAAAATCCATAGCATCTCACTTTTATCCAATTCTGTAATAACATAAGCTCTCTATTTCACACACAGATAAACAACACAATCAATCAAACAATGTCTGTCTGTCAGTGCCTCTGAAGCTGCAATTGACATAAATGGAAAATAACGAACTGAAATAAACTGCCAGTGACGACAAAAATCCTGTCTAGGTAAGCGGCGCATTTAAGTTTTAACACTGGTTGTGTTCGGCAATTATAAAACAGTATTTTAAGGCACAGAAAGATTGTAAGCATTTTCTAATATAAATCCAGTTTTCGATACAATATCACTTTTAAAAATCGTTAAAGAGCTGTGAATGAATATGTCATACCTTGGTCTGGGGGTTGCCAAGGCGGGTATTTAAAGATTTCAGCAGTTGACGTCTGAACTTTGGTGAGTTTCGAACGATACCGCCATAACAAAGCAAAGCCCGCGAGACAGACGAATGAAAACGAAAGCACCGGTGCATGATGGGAGCTGCAGTTTTCCTATGCTCCTCCCCTCCGTCGTGTATTTCCGCCACGGAATAATAAGAATAATAAAATAAAAAAGGTAATTGCGACTTTTTGTCCCACAATTCCACCTTTAATTTACAACTATCCCTCATAATTGCAAGTTTATCTCGCAATTCGTATTTAATAAATCTGAGTCAATTCTCTGGTTTAGGCTTGTAACTTTTTTTTTGTCTCAGAATCGCGAGATAGGCTATTATAAGGGAAAAAGTCAGAATTGAAAAAACGTTTTATTTCGTTGAGGAAACAATTCCATACTGTTATTATTCATGAGCATTGAGCAAAATAACCAAGCAAATTATAATTATTATTATAGATAATTATTTTTCATTAAGTAAAACTATTAGCCTACAAGAAGAAGATGAAAGTTCATGAGCTATACCTTCGATATCCGATACAACATTTTGGCCTACTTCGTGTAACATCGATGATTCATGACTTCTTCAAATAGTATTTGATCAGGCTTCGCCTGGTGGACGATTAAAACATCCCCGAAGGATGCATTCAAATATTAACAGCATAGCAACGAGTAGCCTATATTCAACCTCAAGACATTAACCCCACAGCAACACCTTGGCAACCAACCGCCGCCAACATGCATAGGTAAGCAGCATCACAGACACATTTCTCTCAGAAAATGTAAAAATGCATTTTATATTGTATGCAGTATAGTAGTGCTATGATAACGATCATGAAACATGCTCACTTATAGAATCTACAACAGATTGTATAGGCAACAGACAAATGCAAATATATCAATTTCGAACATAAGGTTTAACTTAATAATCATTATCTCTATATTTCTGCTGAAATACTGCTATGAAAAGTTTATTTCCTGTAAAGTTCTAAACCCAAACCCATAGTTCATGCCTCCTAAGTTCTGATCAATGTGACAAAATATATAAACATCTTTTTGTTATCTTATACTGTTATTCTGTATATGAAATTCAAGTCAATCACAGTGAATTAAATTATTTCAATCTTGCCCTCTTGCTTCCACTCCAGTCTCCAGGTGCAGTGTGGTGTGCTGTAATAGCAGAAACAGTACAAGTGATGGCGCCAAAATCCATACAGCAGCATGTCATGCCATTCTGTGTGCACATGCGTGTGAGGTTTCCACTGGTTATATTCATAGACTGTCTGACTGTGTGTGTCATCAGAGAGCCCCTTCCCCCGTCTCTCTCTGTGATGCTGATGCTGAATTGCCCATCACTGAAGGACAGAGGGTGATATTCTTCTCATAACGTCCACTCTATCCGTCCTCCTTCCCTCTGGAGTGAAGGATGGCGATGATCTGGATGCAGACAGAGAAGGCAGTCGTGCAAGAATTACAGCGCAGATTGAGCAATGTCTCTCACAACATTGGTAAGAACTGTAGCCTAAATGAGTATGTTTGTCACTCAGCTTGTTTTTATTAAAGAGCTACTTGGTGAAATGCCTCTACACACTGAGTGGCTTATTGATAGCTTCGGTAATGTTTTTAATTGGTAAGAATTACTCACCTTTGGAATATTACAGCAGTACTGTCTACATTATAATTTTATATGTGGCCACAAATTTTGGTCACTTCATGGTCGAAGTATTGGCCAAATTATAGCTGAGTTGATATTCGGAACAACAGCACTCTTTCTTGTGTGATATTGTTTAATTAAAATATTTACCCTGACTTGTGAAATAATAGTTTATTTAAAAAAAAAAATATATATTTTTAATGGATCAGTTTATTGAACCTTTAGACTAAATATAAATGAAAACCTTAAAAAAGTTTGCATGTATGTTTTGTTTTGTATTTAATATGCATCAGGCTTTTATGGCCCACGCAGTGAGAATATGGAGCTCACACTCGAGGAGAAAAAAACACCTTTTTTTTTTTTTTTTTTTAAAGGCCCAAACTGAGCAAAAATATCCAACTGGTGCATTTGTTGTTATTTACATGGCCAAAAAGTACGATGAAATTCTGGTTGCTTGTAATGTAAATCAGTGAGATTTTCACTATCAATAATCTATCAATAATATGTCGTTGTAAGATGATATTTAAATGTTGTAGTTTTGATTGTAGGGGGCAAAAAATATAATGCAATGCAACACGATGACTGAGAGATGTATAAATAAACATTCTTCAAAAGCCTTTTGTATCTTTGATACATACTTTTTAACAAAAATATGTTTTTTGATTAAATATAAAAAAATATATAAATAATCAAGTAAATATAAGTTACTTCAGTCCAGTAAATCTTGAAATATTAATAACATTATAAAAGTAATTACTATGTTTACTTTATAGAAATGTAAGATCTGTAAGATTTTTCGGCAGACATTTTTAGGATGACACTAGAAGGTCTTTTACTTGCTAAAAAATATGAACTATTAGTCTGAGGGCAGAAGGCATAGAAGATTGTGTACAACAGGTTTTTCAGCAAAGTTTTGATCATTCTCATGATCATATGTGAAATTAATGTATCAAATATGATACAGTAGTGATTCAGAACGTATTCAGAAGCCCAAGGCTGGAAGAGAATTCCAAAAACTGTCCTGTGAGATTCATGCTGGGGGTGACTTGACCAAAGTGTGTGTGTGTGTGTGTGTGTGTGTGTGTGTTTGGCAGAGTTACTGCTGAGTACAAAAACGGATACCATAAAAACACAGTTTTCCACAGTAGCAGCACGGCTTGCTGCAGTAGTTCTAAAGTACACAGGCTTTAGGGAGGCATGTATGTCGTTTAACTATAGCTGTTCTGAAATTAAGTTTTGCTGAGGCTTTAACAATTGCAGTCAACTGTTTGAGTTTAGTACCATGTACTGTAGTATCGTAAAGCATAACTTAAAGAACACTGTGAGGTCAGGTATCAGACTGCATTAAAGGGGAAAGTTATGCTGAGGAAATCGAGGAAAACGCATCCCATTGATTGTGGACAGCTTCCTCTGGTCCCGCTGGCACAAGGACAGAGTGAGTGAAAGCATGCTAACACTGGCAAAAATTCATCACTTTTATATGTTCAAAAGGTCTTTAGATGATTGTACAGAACAATACTGTTCAGAATATTAAATATTTAAAAATATTTTGAAAGAAGTATCTTATGCTTACCAAGGCTGTATTTATTTGATCAACTATACAGGAAAAAAAAAAAACTGTTTTCTATTTTAATATATTTTTTATAATATTTATCATAAAAGTAATCCTTTGTTTAAAAAGAAAATCTGACTGAACCTAAACTTTTGAACAGTATGTATAGTGGGGTTAGAAAAGTCAGATTTTTAAATTTAATGTAGTTTTATTTGTTACAAATGATATTATCAACATAATAAAAATGAGTTTGTGTAAAACCTTATGATCATGTTCTCCAGTATAATTTGAGAATGATCCAAAGAGCATTTTGAGCTTCAAGAACATCTAACTATCTGTACAAAGAGTTCACATGATCAGTGTCACAAATTTGCTTATTTGATTAGTAACCTATAGAAATAGTGCCAAATCTTAGACTTTCCATAATACTACAACTTTGTTTATTTACAGGTTTAAATTAAGATTTAGAATCCTATATTTTCAAAATAGCCTCTGATTTTTGGACCCCACTTGTTATGTATTCCCTGGCTTTGTGTTTTGTGTGTTTTGTTAATTTTGCATTTTACGCCGTTTCTGTTCCTGTTTCCTGTCCTGTGTTCCATTTTTGTAGTCCTTTTGCAGATTTTCTTGTTGATTAGTTCTGTGATCACTCCCAGGTGTGTCTTGTTTGCTTATTAACCCTCTAGTATTTAAACCCCTCTGTTTCTTGTGTTCCTTGTCAAGTCTTGACCTACACAGATGAATGTTTGGTGGTTCCCCTGGTTCCCCTGGTTCCCCTGGTTCCCCTGGTTCCCCTGGTTCCCCTGGTTCCCCTGGTTCCCCTGGTTCCCCTGGTTCCCCTGGTTCATTTTGTTATTAAATTCTTTTGCTTGTGGATCCAGCTCTCCCTTTGTTTTTGAGTTCACCCAGTGTTACAGAAGACTCGACCAAGATGGATCCAGCAAATAGTTTAATTTGGCTCCAGCAAGGCCACCATTCCCTCAAGGACCACACCAATGATTGTTTGGATATCACCTACCTTACAGACTTCCCAGACTTTGCCTTTATTGACTTTTACTGCCACAGACTCAATAACCACAACCAACACATACTCATTCGTGATGGTCCTCGGTGGTCCCCAGACTGGTCGTCTTAGCACCCTTTAGCCCAGTGGTCCCAGATCTTTCAAGTCCAGTGATCCTGAGTCCGGGGGTCTCCGAGGCCTTTCTACCATTGAGTGCGTTTCCTGTGATGACGGTGGCTATCTTGTGTGTTTGGGCCACACACACCTCTCCTGGTTCTCCCGAGGCGGCGGCGACCTCTACAGCTTCTCCTGAAGTGGCAGTGACCGCTAAGAATCCTCTCAAGGTGGCGGTGATTGCTCCTGAACTAGCTCCTGTCTGCCCTGACACGACCACAGAGGTTGTCAGTGAACTCTCTCTGCCCAGATACGACCACAAAGGTCATCAATGAACTCACTGTCTGCTGAGATAAGACCACAAAGGTCATCCCAGCTTCCTGTCTGTTCTGACACTACCATGGAGTTTGTCCCTGAACTTCCTGTCTGCCCTGACACTAACACAAAGGTCTTCTATGAACTCTCTGCGCTCTGCTGTGGTGGTCTGTAGTTCCCCTGCTCCGCTGTAGTGGTCTATAGTTCTGCCTGCTCCGCTGTGGTGGTCTGTAGTTCAGCCTGCTCCACTGTGGTGGTCTGTAGTTCCCCTGCTCCGCTGTAGTGGTCTATAGTTCTGCCTGCTCCGCTGTGGTGGTCTGTAGTTCCGCCTGCTCCGCTGTAGTTCCGCCTGTGGTGGTCTATAGTTCCGCCTGCTCCACTGTGGTGGTCTGTAGTTCAGCCTGCTCCACTGTGGTGGTGGTGGTCTGTAGTTCTGCCTGCTCCGCTGTGGTGGTCTGTAGTTCCGCCTGTGGTGGTCTATAGTTCCGCCTGCTCCACTGTAGTGGTCTGTAGTTCCACCTGCTCCGCTGTGGTGGTCTGTAGTTCCGCCTGTGGTGGTCTATAGTTCCGCCTGCTCCACTGTAGTGGTCTGTAGTTCCGCCTGCTCCACTGTAGTGGTCTGTAGTTCAGCCTGCTCCACTGTGGTGGTCTGTAGTTCCGCCTGCTACGTTGTGGTGGTCTGTAGTTCAGCCTGCTCCGCTGTGGTGGTCTGTAGTTCCGCCTGCTCCTGTGGTGTTCTGTAGTTCCGCCTGCTCAGCTGTGGTGGTCTGTAGTTCAGCCTGCTCCGCTGTGGTGGTCTGTAGTTCCGCCTGCTCTCCGCTGTGATGGTCTGTAGTTCCGCCTGCTCCGCTGAGGTGGTCTGTAGTTCAGCCTGCTCCGCTGTGATGGTCTGTAGTTCCGCCAGCTCCGCTGTGGTGGTCTGTAGTTCCGCCTGCTCCGCTGTGGTGGTCTGTAGTTCAGCCTGCTCCGCTGTGGTGGTCTGTAGTTCAGCCTGCTCCGCTGTGGTGGTCTGTAGTTCAGCCTGCTCCGCTGTGGTGGTCTGTAGTTCCGCCAGCTCCGCTGTGGTGGTCTGTAGTTCCGCCTGCTCCGCTGTGGTGGTCTGTAGTTCCGCCTGCTCCGCTGTGATGGTCTGTAGTTCCGCCTGCTCCGCTGTGGTGGTCTGTAGTTCAGCCTGCTCCGCTGTGGTGGTCTGTAGTTCAGCCTGCTCCGCTGTGGTGGTCTGTAGTTCCGCCTGCTCCGCTGTGATGGTCTGTAGTTCCGCCTGCTCCGCTGTGGTGGTCTGTAGTTCAGCCTGCTCCGCTGTGGTGGTCTGTAGTTCAGCCTGCTCCGCTGTGATGGTGTGTAGTTCCGCCTGCTCCGCTGTGATGGTCTGTTGTTCCGCCTGCTCCGCTGTGGTGGTCTGTAGTTCAGCCTGCTCCGCTGTGGTGGTCTGTAGTTCAGCCTGCTCCGCTGTGATGGTCTGTAGTTCCGCCTGCAGCTCCGCTGTGGTGGTCTGTAGTTCCGCCTGCAGCTCCGCTGTGGTGGTCTGTAGTTCCGCCTGCTCCGCTGTGATGGTGTGTAGTTCCGCCTGCTCCGCTGTGATGGTCTGTAGTTCCGCCTGCTCCGCTGTGATGGTCTGTAGTTCCGCCTGCTCCGCTGTGATGGTCTGTAGTTCCGCCTGCAGCTCCGCTGTGGTGGTCTGTAGTTCCGCCTGCTCCGCTGTGATGGTCTGTAGTTCCGCCTGCAGCTCCGCTGTGGTGGTCTGTAGTTCCGCCTGCAGCTCCGCTGTGGTGGTCTGTAGTTCCGCCTGCTCCGCTGTGGTGGACAGCTAGGTGTCTTGTTTGCCTATTAGTTTTTTTGTGTTCCTTGTCGAGTCTTGTGCTGCATGGATGTACGTTTGGTGCTACTCATTCTGTTATCTGTTACCTGGTTCTCTGGTTCTCTGTTGTGGTTTGGTTATGTTTATTTTGTTATTAAACTCTTTTGCGAATGGATCCAGCTCTCCATTTGTTTTTGTGTTCACCCATGTGTTACACCACTATACAGTATGTGCAATGATAATCCTAATATTGTGTACTAAAACGTTACAGTGATAGTTAAGCTCCAATAGGTTTTTTTTTTTTTACTTAGAGCCATTTATTGTGAAACATTATGTGTTTTCGTATGAACTTTAGTTTGACTCAGTCTGGACTGGAGCAATATTTTTGCCCACAGAGACTCCTAAGGAAAGTGTGTATTTACATTTGTATGTGTCTGAAAGAGAGAGAGGTTTACCAGTGCTACTGAGTAACTTGGTTTGAATTCAGCTTTTATCTTTCCCTCCTCAGTAAGATCAGATGGCACTCTGAGATTCCTCTTACACTGTGGAGAAACCAACCAAACACAGACACACACAGGGTCTCATTCATCCACCAATCTGATGGGGGAAGGGGCTCCTGGGGGTGGGGTGGGGTGGGGCTGGGGAGGGGCGGGGCAGGGGAGGGGGTGTCAGGAGACTCTTTTTGGGGTGATTGTGCTGACACAGACAGACATAGAGAGAGTGTAAACAAAGGAAGTACAGTGCTTTACAGTCAGTGATCCATCACTGTTATCAGTTATTCTGTAAAAATGTTGCAGGTGAAGGGAACTTTTGTATGTGCGTCAGGAGACCAGTTCATTCCAGGAAGTCTGGAAATGAGGAGGGAGAGAGAGAGAGAGAGAGAGAGAGAGAGAGAGGGAGGGAGAGAGAGAGAGAGAAAGAAAACAGGAAGTCATTGACTGGTGCACCTGTCTCAGGTAGCTCATTCTGAGATAACTGCTTATGGTTACAAGACGGCCGAGGATTCAGTGAGACATTAGAGGAAGAGAGAAACAGAGGGATGGATGTACAGAACAGAGGGAAAACTATGTGCATTCCTCTGGCTGAGGTTGAGAAATATTACAATTTTTCCAGATGTTGCCACTGGCTCCAAAGTAAGGCCTTATCATTTTATCTTATTTTAAAATGTAAAATTATTTAAATATATTTAATACAATTAATTATGTTAATTTGTTATTTACTCCATTTGCACTATTGTTATTTTACTTTATTATAGTTATTTCTGACAAATTTGGCAATGCAGTTTTGCAGTTTTTGTCATACAAATGAAGCTCACTAAATATAATTGATCAGAACTGAGAGCAGGAGAGAGAGAACAGGTGAGCGCTACCATAAAAGCTCATTTGAAATGTGACAGATGATTTTCTGTCCAGTGTGTGTGAATATCCTAAGGGGGTAAATCTGACTCCAATGGGACAACACACTCTTATTTTAGAAGAACAAAAGAATGCAATGGATATATTCTCCCTCTTTTCAGGCCTCTTCTGTCATTTCCTTTTAAATACCGCTTAAATATTTGATTGCTGTGTAGGTTTAAAAAAAAAAATGCATTTCTTAATCCTGCAGTTAAAAAAAACATTGAGGCCATGATATACAATAGAAGGTGTGGACATGCAGATAATTAGTTGTACGCACTTTGAGGCACTATTTCCAGAGGTGGTTTTGGTTGAGATAGATAGGAAATCACCTAATCTTTTCTTTCTAAACATGTCTGATGTGCCATTGACCAGAGCATGGGAATTGCTTTGGGCAAGATTCACCTCCCTCAGATGGTAATATACACCAGCCAAAGACACAATACATTCAAGACAGCCAGTAATATATTAGTGTGTGTGTGTGTAGACTCTGTAGGCTCTACTTACCTGTGGTTAACTTCTTCACCTGTGGTTTATTTCATCTTATCATCAATAACAACAATAAGATAAGTGCTGTTTTTCATTTTGTTATTTGCTATTGTGCAAGTAAGGTTTTAAACTTAATTTAAACGGTAATACTGCAGGATTGTCTTGCCCTGGTTACAGGGAGAACTGGAACGCTCCTGTTATAATGAACGATGCTGTCAGCGTCGACTGTAGACGTGATGTTAGTGTGTCTCTGTGTGTTTGTTACAGATGAGATCATGCAGAAGGAGTCCAGTCCTCTCTGCGCTGCTGACATCATAACTGAGCTCAAGAGACAGTTTTCATTCCTGTCAGGTAAATATTCTTTATATTTGCATTTCTTTCTTTATCCATGAAACTGAAACATTATCCAGGGACCAACTGTAAGGATCCACAGGGAAATAGAAAAACAAATTAGATCTCTTTGGATCTCTCAAATGAGATCTCAGTTGTGTCTCATAAAAAAGCAGATGGATATTTTTGCTTATGGGTTTTAAATCTTGGATATATTTTCTAAAAAAAAAAAAAAAAAAAACAGTAATCATATTCATACATGTCTCCTAAAGAGTTTCACATCAGATATCAACAAGGTCTCCATGGTTGCCAACATACTAAAATCTGGAGTCTGAGATTTCAATAAAAACTCGAACATTTCTTATCAAATTCCTCCAAGACTAAAGTTATGCCATCCACATTTTTATTTTAGGAGGATACTCATACAACACATTTCTAGTATATTGCAATAGAAACACTTTCCTTTATCTCAATGAGGGTAATCAATTTATTTACATAAAATATATTGTAGTATTAAAGAGTTCTTCAATTAGAGCACAAAAAAATATGTATTTGAATACGTAACATTACGTTAGGGCACATGTGCATGTATGTGTAGATTTGTTAGTCAAAATTCACTTTCCATCATTTCCTGCTTCTCTCTGTAATGGGTGGTTGGATAATTTCTTTAAACTGAATGTGTTTCTCTGTAAAGCATGCAAAGGATTTAATCCGAATATGTGTTGTTTTTGCTGACAGGTTGTTACCGTTAAACTGAACTGAGTAAACGATGCTTGCACAATCTCTGTCCTGTTGTCATGGAGACAGGGAGAAGAAGGCATGACTTGCCAAATTTATATTTTTGTCACATTGGGATCTTCACCCAGTGTCTCTCTCTCTCTCTCTCTCTCTCTCTCTCTCTCTCTCTCTCTCTCTCTCTCTCTCTCTCTCTCTCTCTCTCTCTCACTCTTTCCATTCCATCACCACTGTCTTCTCTCTGTCTTACCACCGATGTTTCACCTTGTATTTTCATCCTGATTTAAAGGAGCAAAATAGATAGGAAGAATAAAGTGACATTTTTGAATACATTGGGGAAATCATAGTTTCTATCCTGAGGGAATACTGACAACACTTGTGTCTTTATCTCTTCATTTTTTCTTTTTTATGATTATATTTATTAATGATACTTGGTGAGGACCAATTACTTTTCAGTCACTTTTCAATCACTGTAAAACAATCCCACTTGCGTGGAAACGGAAACTAGGATACCAGGATTTTAATGAGACTTGGTCTCTTTTGACAATATAGTAACAAACAGATTATGACTAACAATATGACAATTTAGTAACAATATACACTACTGTTCAAAAGTTTGGGGTCCTTAAGATTTTATTTTATTTTTAAGAAATTAATTCTTTTATTCAGCAAAAATGCATTAAATTGGTCAAATGTGACAGTAAAGTATTTTACATTGTTGAAAAAAAAACAAAAAACCAAAAAAAAACAATGAATCCAAAAAATCCAAAAAAATGTATCATGGTTTCCAGAAAAATATTAGTCCATTAGTATCACCATTGATAATAATAAGAAATGTTTCTTGAGCAGCAAATCAGCATATTCTAATTATTTCTGAAGGATCATGTGACACTGAATAATATAATATAATATAATCAACCAAATTCTTGGTGAGCATTCAGAAACATTAAACTTTTGAATGGAAGTGTAGCTACATGCAAAATACCACTCAGAACACCTTAGTAACTACATAGCAACAGGCTGGTTACCTCCCATAACAAGCTAGCATCATTATGGTTTTGCACAGGCAAGTGGTTTGGTGTGTATAAGGTTCAGGGATGGTACACTTTCCTATTCTTGCTTTGCTTGGTATTGCGGCGCAGTCTTGTCAATGGTGCAGCAGGGATAAAATGTGATTTTAAAACCAAAATTATTGATGCTAGCTAACAGATGATAAGAACAGTAACAAGCCGATCTGGTATTATGTCACAGTTTGGCTGTTGTTCAATAGCAGCAGCACACAATATGAAAACTGTAACATAGCATACAGGTGGTGTGAGCAGGTTGTTTATTGGTTTGCCTGTGTGCTAATTTAAGATCTTTGATGCATGCCAACACAGACAACAGGACAGCACGGTTTCTGATTTTTATTGGCCCCTGCTGTTTGCCTGTGTAAAAGATTATAGGAGCAGGATTTTTCTCTTTGATTCTTCATATTTCTGTCTATCTGTCTATTTTAGGGGGGAGAGGACAGGATGGAAGCCCTATCATTATCTTCCCAGAATTCCCTTCGTTTAGTGAAATTGGAGACCAAGAGTTTCGTAACGTTCTTACCTACCTGACAAGTATTCCCAGGTAAATTCACAAATGAACACACATTTGAATATCATACATACTGACCGCAGTAACACATGTGCATGTGTCTTCATCAGTCTGAGTGCAGCAGGTGTGGGCTTTATCGTAGTGATTGATAGGCGTCAAGATCGATGGGCGTGTTTAAAGGCAACATTACTGCGTATCTCAGTAAGTCTAACAGTACCTGTGGCTTCTGAATCTCTCCTATATAAATGCACATAAATATTGTCTTCAGTAATATTTTTGCAGATACTTCACACACATCTGGATATTTTGTTTTATCGTCTATAATATATTTAAAAATATCCATTTGATATATTTATTATGTATAATATGAATTTGAGTGCTTTCTTGTGTTTGTGTGTAGGGCTGGTTTCCTGCTAATCTTCAGCTTGTTCTGGTGCTGAGACCCAGTGCTATCCTGCAGCGAGCGTTATCTGATGTGTTCTTCAAACTCCACAGAGATGACTTTAAAGTACCGGTACGAAACCTGAATGTTTGTTGTTGTTGTTTTATACAGGCCACATCTGTTTGTGTGTGTCATGTCGTTGTAAATAATGAAGCCTGTGTGTATTGAAGGTCATCATGCTAAGCTCAGTGGCTGATCTGCACTCTTATATTGAGCGGAGTCAACTGACACAAGACCTGGGTGGCTCTCAATACTACTGCCACAGGACCTGGATTTCTCATCGCACCGTAAGAACAAATACACATCTTGAAGTTGTACTCTGTATTTTTTATACTGACAGTGGTGTGGATGCAGCATCACATGAATTCAAATTGTTTATTAATTCACTTGTAGAAATGCATAATTTGCTGTCAGCCATGATTAATTTATTTCATGGGTGACATTGCCCAATAATCGGGTGGATAAAGTTACATTTTTCATTCATAATATTAATAATACACAGCTTTTCATGTGATTGCAACATTGCGGCCTTAATGAGACAACCTGCTTCATTATAGTGTAAATGTGCGCTAACATTAATGTAATCACAGCATTTTTGGGTAGCAAAGAAACACAACTCACACACAAGTCACTTCAGCTTTCTGTTGGTCAACGTGGTGAATTCACATGGACAACTTAAAGCTGTTGGGAAAAAGTGGATTCCTTTTGAAATGACTGGATTTTTTTTGCTGAACAATCTTAAAGCATCTTTCATTGGGCTATTGATAAAACTTTCTGGCATTTAATTGAAAATGATTGAAACATATTGTCAAAGTGATTTTAATTACGTTTCTGTGTAATGTTTTTAATTGGAGAAAAATTATTGAGTGCGCATTAAAAACCTATGCATAACCGAAATGAAACAAGCTGTACCAGTGATATACATCATATATGAAATTATGAATTCTTTGTGCCGGTAGGATCTTGAAAGCTTCGCTGCATTACTGAAGAGGATGGCTCAGAGACTGCAAATGTTCGGCAGAGAGCTGGCAGAAACAGAGCTGCCTAACAACCACCTAACAGCCGGCAATCTGCTGAATGCACACACCAGCAGAAAAGACAGTTTGAAAGTATAAAAAAAAGCATTCAATATGTTCAGTAGTATTCAGTATGTGCCACCTCACATATTCCTTTAGTTTTTACAAAAATTATTCTTTGCTTCATTGTTTTCTCTTTAGAAAGAGATGGTAGAAGCTCTCAGCCAAGGACGTAAACTCTTGGAGAATATCAGGGAACCGGTCCGCAGAGATCCGGACAGCAGTCTAAACCCCGATCAGCTTGAGAATCTTGCTACAGTGCACAGGTAAATCTCAGACTCTTTCTTAGTAGAAATCCTCTAGAACTTTTCCTCTGTTGTTTTTCTGCATCTTAATCTGAAAGAATGCATAAATAAATAAACATATGTATAGATATATAAAATACTAAATTTATTTAAATATAGAAAAAAGAAAATCCAAGGCACTCTTCTTCAAAACCCTGGAGAAGGCTGTTTGCACCGCTACGCATGGGTTGCTTCTCCCCATGTCTTTTAATTTTCTATTATGAAATAGCCAGTAAAATAAAGGCTTTTTAAATAATTTTGAAGAAGAGTGCCTTGGATTTTCTTTTTTCTATATTTATTTGAATTCCTGACCCCAAAGAGCACTTTCAAACATCTGACTGAACTCCCTAAGCACCCTGGACACTTTTTTGTCTTACTAAAATTTATTTAATTTATATATATTATATAAGAATTCTAAAATAACACTGTAATGTAATT
Source organism: Abramis brama (assembly GCF_963993115.1). Taxonomy (NCBI): domain Eukaryota; kingdom Metazoa; phylum Chordata; class Actinopteri; order Cypriniformes; family Leuciscidae; genus Abramis; species Abramis brama. The sequence goes on from NC_139970.1 coordinate 29,701,563, forward strand.
TATGCTGTCCAACTGTTTATTGAGGTCCTAAAGCATGAGATAACAATGAGACACAAGTGCGAAGTCATGTGAATCACTCTGCCAATGTGATAATGCTCATCCATACATTTTCTGAATGGGTCAAAACATTAAACAAAAATAATTTATATAGTATTTATTCATATTTAGATCTGACTTTTATTTTTTGTTTTCTTTATTATTTTCAGTATTTTTTATTAGTTTAAAAAAAAATATTGTATAGATTTAATAAATTATTATTTTAGTTTGAGTAATATTAGTATTTCAACTTAAACCTATTTAGGCTATTTCAGTTAATTGCCAAAGCAACATTTTTCATTAAATATTTATATTTAATTTCAGTTTTATTTCAAATACCGACAACAATTTTAATAGTTTTAGTTAGCAATAACAATACTAGTGGTTTATACACTATTTCATATTTCATCTAATATAGATGTAATATTTGTTTTGTTTAATGTATGCACTGTCAATTACTTAGTCATTCAGATTTCATTCATATATCCCTCTCTCTCTCTTGTTCCCTGCCAACTTGCAGGCTATTATCCCAGTTGAATGAGAGCTCTACAGCATTTGATGAGTTCTGGATTCAGCATCAAAATAAACTGGAGCTATGTTTGAAACTCTGCCAGTTTGAGCACAGCTTTCAACAGGTCTTGCTTTTAAAAGACACTCATATTTTTACAGCTTATTCTTATTACTGAATAACATTACTATTAATATTTATAATAATAGCCTTTACTAATAATATTTGCTCTCTGTTTTATTTGCTACGGTCTTGTAGTTGCAAACAGAGCTGGAGCAGGCAACAGAAACGCTGAATACCTTCTCAGATATTGGAATAAGCCCCGCCCAAACAGAACACCTCCTTCAAGAACTGACCAATCACGAAAGGAAAGTCTGTGTGAGTCTCCGCCATCTGAATAATCTTGTTGTGTTATCATACATCCACAGACATATATGCATGGATGTATGCATCTTTCAATAACCCTTGTGATGAATACCTCCTCTCTAACACACTTCCTTTTTCTGCAGGAAGTGCTGGACAGAGTAAGATCTCTGGTTGCCGAGGGCCAAGGATTGATTGACAGCTCTCAGAATGGTGATGACAGTGTCGCAGTAAAATGCACTGAGCTACAGAAAGCAAAAGACAATCTCATCCAAGAGCTAAAAGACAATAAGACCATGCTGACACAGGCTATAGAGCTACACAGAAGACTGGACACGGTGATTTTTATATATATATATATATAAATATATTATATAAATCTTTCAGTTACCAGCCCAGGTATTTAACCATTACCTTACACCAGCCATAAAGCTTTTAAGACAGAACTAGTTTAGCAAGGGAGACCTGGAGTGATGGTGCATAAAGTCTTCACCTTCATTCAGCTACATGCAAATTCTCTACACACACGCAGACATGTAACCACACTTTCATACTGTATATGCAAATCTGTTTCCACCACGTTCTCTTCTGTACTTTTTCTCTTTCAGGTGTGTAAATGGTGTGATGATGGGATTTACATGCTAGCATCACAGCCTCTTGACAAGTGCCAATCACAGGAGGGGGCGGAGTCAGCACTGTCAGAGCTGGAGTTTTACCTGGAGACAGCCAATGAGAAACAGCAGTGGGAGATTAGCACAGTTTGGCTGGAATATGAGAGCATACTGAACAATGAGCTCAGGGTGAGGCAATATGAATTCATAACTATACATGCAACTCACTTATAATTCAAATTCGATTCAGTTTAATTTGTAGTCACAAAATGAAATGGAAAAAAAACATTGTTTGCCAATTAGTTTTTATTTAGTAATAAAAATATAAAAAAGTAAAAAATAAATAAAATAAAAATAAAATATTTTTTTATATTGTGTTATATTATATTACATAATGTGTAATGATACAGGAACAGGTGAAGCGTGCATTTGAGAAGAAAGCCTCTCTACAGGAGATGTTTGAGAGGAGGAGGGTTAGCCTGAAAAAACTAGCAGCCAAACAAACACGCCCTGTCCAGCCTGTGGCCCCTCGACCAGAGTCACTCTCATCTCCTGGTATCTATCTATCTATCTATCTATCTATCTATCTATCTATCTATCTATCTATCTATCTATCTATCTATCTATCTATCTATCTATCTATCTATCTGTCTGTCTGTCTGTCTGTCTGTCTGTAACTTTTTTAAGTGTAAAATGGAGGCAATTGGTGTATTTCTCTCTTTCAGCTCACAGGGATCACGAGAACATCTGTATTAGCGAGGACTTAGATAGCAGTGCGTCCTGTAAACAAGTATGTATAATTCATCTACATTGCCCAGAGTGTATTTTCCTCCCTTTTCTATAATTTTAGTTTTTCTCAATCACTTTGGCACTGAACTTACAGTTTAGAGAATGTCTTAACATTCTCTAAACTGTAAGTTCAGTTTTCACAACTGTTTGCTGGAACATCAGAACTCTATTACATGCCTGCAAAACATAGGTACTCACCCAAAACGTTGAATACATGCTTCAAAATGTAGTTATTGTGTCAGTAAATTGGCCAATGCCACCAAAATAAAAAGTGTTTTTGTCATCGTGTGAGCCACTCTGGTCAAAATGTTTAGATGCTTTTTCACCATGGAAATATTTGTTATATACAATTTATTTATTTTTTTCTACTTTTTTTGTTGACAATTTGTTGATAATTTGTTGATTTTCTACAGCCTACTATACAAGATTGTCAGTTCAGTCTATAGCTTCCTATTGCTCTTCCGGGGCAAGCAACTGAATTTTCAGTTGATGTGTAACACATTTATATACACATGTATAAATACAAAAATAAATGTACTGTGTGAATACAAATATATTTATCCAGTACTGCTTTAGCTGCTGCTGTTTAGGATTGTGATTTGTGACATTCTTCTATGTTCAAAAATAGAAGTGATTGGCAAACTCCATATATATGCTTCCAAACTTGATTGGTTGATTAGTAAGTTTGTGATTACAATATGCCAGGCTATTTGCCAATTTAACAGACATTACAAACATTCCAAGTTAGATATTTATGGAATGTACACACTGTACAAGTCTGATAGATTTTGATAACTAAATGCATAATTTTGCATGTGATGGCTCACATGATGAAAGAATGTTTAGAAGTTGTGAAGAGCTGACAATTTCACTGAAAATCAACTCATCAGTTTTGATAAACAAGCCATGTACATTTTTTGCAATTATTGTGCAAATTGTAAACAATTGTACTTACTCTTTGCACACGTGCCAAAACACATGCAATTTGCTTAAATCAATAAGAAATTCAAATCTAATGTGAACAAGAAACTAATTGTTCAGAGATCTGAATTTGAGAATTTCGAGAATTGAGCCAAAGCGATTGAGAAAAACTATAAATCACTCTCTTTGTATAAGCAAATGAAATAAACCTCTCTCTCATGTAGGGAACTCTATGTAAGTTAAGGGCCTTGACTATTACTCAATAATGATTCCCTTTGTGTAGGTAAGTTTTGATCAGGTTGACAGGAGCAGTCGCAATGCTTCTGTATCTGAGGAGGAGGAAACCCTGGCTGTGCTGCGCAGGTCAGTCCAAGGTCAAAGGGGAAAGAGGGGAACACATGTGCCTTACTAGACCATCAACACCCCTCTACAGTGTGTTCCTCATTGTCTATGTGTTCTGTGTTTGTTCACAGGCATGTAATGAATGAGTTACTGGAAACAGAGAGAGCATATGTGGAAGAGCTTTTGTGTGTTTTGCAGGTAAGTGAATCTGTCAGTTCTTTCATAAATAAAATTCATCTTCACATCAAGGAACTACTTCATTTTATTATGTGGGAGGATATATTCCTGAAATGTTGTTCAAGTGGCCTTATCCTGTTTTAGCCGTTTTTGCCACATTAAGTCCTCTTGGACCTGGGAGGTAGATTATTGTTGTGAAAGTTGAAGCAGGTCTACACCAAACTCTTTATTATAGTGCCATGAAAATCCTGTTTTTTTGTGATATGCCCCCATTAAATGTGTCATGTGTGTGTGCTACAGGGATATGCTGCTGAGATGGACAACCCCTCCATGGCTCCTCTCATTCCTGCAGCTCTGCAGAACAAGAAGGATGTGTTATTTGGGAACATGCAGGAGATTTATAATTTCCACAAAAGGTGAGCGCCATCTAGTGGAGTGGATGAACAGCATTCAAATGTAAAAGATTATTTGGAGAATAGTTAGTAGCATCATTAGTTAGGATGTAAAGTTTGATTCATTTTAGCAAATTATTTGTTTGCAGATATCACTGATTAAATGAATGAATCACAGCTCAAATAAATGTTTCACAATAAATTTTAAATTCCTTTCAGAATATTCCTAAAAGAGCTGGAGACTTACACTGACTGTCCTGAGCTTGTGGGCAGCTGCTTTTTAGACTGGGTGAGTTTTTTATAACTAGCAAGAAAACAAAGCATTTTTTTGAAGTATGAAGTAAAAGTGAACTTTTAGGAGTTTATTTTTCTCAGTGATGCTCAGACCTTTGGTCATTGTGGTTGTTTAGATGAGGGAGCTGCAGATTTATGAGAAATACTGTCACAACAAGCCTCGTTCTGAGAGCCTCTGGAGGCAGTGCTCAGACTGTGCCTTCTTCCAGGTATGTACACATACATATTTAAAACAGCATACTACTACTACTACTACATACTATATGTGCAGTATGTAGTGTATATACACATATACAGTACAATGTTCTGTTTGCATGTAATATTTGGATGACCTACTACATTTACCTTAAAGTTCACTGTGTGTGAAGTACTCTAGTATTCTATTCCAAACACACACTCTCAGACACACATACACACTTAACACAATCTGTTGATGACATCAGGCCCTCTCTGTGAAAGAAAGCTGTTTACCACATTGTGTTTGTGCATCAGGAGTGTCAGAAGAAACTAGAGCACAAGCTGGGGCTGGACTCATACTTACTAAAGCCTGTGCAGAGGATCACTAAATACCAGCTCCTTCTGAAGGTATTAATGTGTGTGTGTGTGTGTGTGTGTGTGTGTGTGTGGTGGGGTGGGGTGGGGGGGGGACTTCTATAAGATAAATGGTAAGAACTGCATCTTAAAGTCAATATGAATTAAAAATTCACTCTATATTCTAAATGCATGTTGTTGATCTTATTCTGAACGATTCCTCCTTGCATTTAATAAAATAAAATAAATAGTTTTGACCTCGTAATCTTCAGTAAAAATGTATTATCTCGATCTTCTGGTAAAAACAACTTCTCTCTGGTGACGTATGCTGGATTTCTCCAATCATTTAGTCTGTTTAAACCCTGCTCCTTTCTTACAATCTACTTTTAACTCACAGTCAGATCTGCCTCTGCCTCCAGCCAATCAACAACCAATGGAAAGAACCAAGTCCCCGCCCTTCATTTATAAATAAAAAAAATCGATAATCTGTTTAACTTTAACTATACGTCACAATGGGCCATTTCCACATTTTGCTCTAATAGCAAAAGTAAAAAAAATCTGTGATAGAGTTTCCATGACTTTCCAAAGAAGGGAAAAATATAGAGAGATTGATTATTTTGGTCAGAAGAGAGAAAGATGTGAAATTTGTCATCAATCCCTCAGCCGTTGTATTTGAAACACCTACGCAGCAGTGTTAATTATTATTATTTTTTTGTAAAACAACACAAAGTATAGCATTATAAATTTGCATAGCATTTTTTAAAAATAAAAATATGAAAAACTTTACTAGATTTGCAATGTTAATAACTGTGGAAATGTCTGTGAAAAGAGTCCAGAAGAAAAGATCTGTCAATATTTCCATTTCAGGGGTCATGTAATAGAAACCAGAATTTTTCTTTGAAATGTGTTTTAGGAGATGATTAAGTACAGTAAAGGCTGCGAGGGCTCAGTGGAGCTGCAGGCAGCTCTTTCCTCCATACTAGGGATCCTGAAGGCTGTAAATGACTCAATGCATCTCATTGCCATCACAGGATATGAGGTAAAAGGCATGCACACGCTTTACTCTCGTCCTTTTCATTAATATTCATTAATGTTTTCTGTCACTTCTATTTATTCCACATCTGCAAGCAATATTTATTGATTCTATGCAGGGTAACCTTGGAGACCTGGGTCGCCTGCTGATGCAGGGGTCATTCAGTGTGTGGGCGGAGCATAAGAGAGGTCATGTGAAGGTGATAGATTTGGCTAGGTTTAAGCCCATGCAGAGACACCTGTTCCTGCACGAGAAAGCCCTGCTCTTCTGTAAGAGACGAGAGGAGAGCGGAGAGGGATATGAGAAAGCCCCCTCATATAGCTTCAAACAGGAGCTTAGTGTGAGTATAATAACATAGAGTGTAATAATGCTTAGCTAAAGATGTTATAAAATGATGATGAGCTCATATTGGTAAGTCCCATCTCTTCTGTTATGTTCAATTAACCGTAGCATTTCTCCCAGACTGAGGAAAATTTTGTAACTTCCAGAGTTGCATCTTTAAAAGGCAATTTTCCTGATCTGACTTTTTTCTAAAATAGCAAATGCAACATTTCAGATATATTTAATGGATCATATTAAATTGTATTTATTTATATATTTCAACAAATGCAAGAAGCATTTTTTTATAACATGCACAAACTCAAATATTTAAACTTTTGGTTAAATGCCTTGCAGAATTTTTCTTTTCTTTTTTAATATATAATTCATTTTGTGCATAAGAGTATGCCTAATTTGGATGTTTAAATGAGCAAGCTCACACATTTTTTTAATTTTTTTATTTTTATTTTCATACTTCAATAGCCTATTTACCTGATGGTCTCTGTTCTGTCTTCATTAGATGGCTGCTTTTGGAATAACAGAGCATGCTAAAGGGGACAGCAAGAAGTTTGAGATCTGGTCCAGTTCAAGGGATGAGGTCTACACAGTACAGGTGAGCACAAGAGTCTTAGTCTTAGTTTATGTCTTAGTTCATATTCCTATTAAAAAGATTATGTTATCAGACATGCGTTAAGTCTGGTATATGTTATCCTGTAGGCTGTGTCTGAGGAGGTTAAGACTATCTGGGTGACAGAAATCCGGAAACTTCTAACAGGACAGTTGGAGGCCTGCAAAGGTATTGGTCTGGTTTTATGTTTGTTTGGAAAGAAATATGTGACGCTTTCAGATGACCGATTTAACACAAAGATGCATTAAATGCATGCTCTTGTTATGTAGAGGCAAGTCAACTGAGGGCACCTGATCAGTTCACCTCAGATACCAGCTCAACTAACAGGTACGATTACACACGATCACATTTACACATTTATATTGGAGCTAATTTTAAAACATGAAATTAATCACATCTTAAGACTGGGGAAAAATGAACGCAGTAACCTCAGGAGTGGAGGAGTGGAGAAACAGAAGACAGAAGAGGAAAGAGGCAAAGAACTTGAGAACATTCTAGAACCTGGAACAACACAGAGAGTGAAAGGTGAGTGAAAAAATCCAACTCTACGACATGCATACATACATCATGTCATTAGAGACTTTTCATTTTTTGTTTGAACTTCCTCTTTAACTTCTTTCTGTTTCTTTTGGTGGTTTACAGGGTCTTCATTCAGCTTTGAGACAAAACCAAAACGACAGGACATCCGAAGTGACCCTACACCTCTAGGTGACCTATTTTAGCAGACTGAAATCCAAACATGAAGTTCACATGTTCTTGATATCTTCTCTTCAAGAGATTTAAAAAAATAAAAATAGAAAATGGCTGATGCTAAAAACAGATAATTCATTACCACCAAGCCACCAAGCTCTCTAAAGATTAAAGTTAGAAAATGAGCTGATCCTCAAAGGATTAGCTCACTCAAAACTCTGTCAGGTGTACTTCAGTTCAGGCAATGTGCCATACTAAGAAGATGCAGAGATGCCGTCTGATTGGTTATTTTCCTCCCAGAAACAGGGCCACACCCTAACTTGGGCGGAGTCAGGTGGTTCAGTACATCAAGCCTGTTTCAAAATCGTAGGAGAGGTACACATACTGAGTACACACGTATGTGCACACTCATGCATACTCCACTGAGGTCTTACTAGGGCAACATGTGCTTGTAGGTTATATGTGTGTCTCATCTGATGCTTTCTGAGTAGTTCTGACCACATCTTCGTCTATACAAGATTGTTTCGGGTTAAGCTCTATCGACAGCATCGGTTACACAAAAAAATGTTTTGACTAGTCCCTCAGTTTGTAAAAATAAACAAAAACGTGTTTATGGTAATAGATTTACCACGGAAGTTAATAGAGCAAGACATTACAGAGGGTTTCAAAGCAGAAATATGCAGCAAATATTTTTGTCAAAGTGCTTTTGTGAATTCTTCTGTTCAAAAATGTGTTAACTGTGGACAGATTGTCCTTTTATTCATGCTGTTGATAGACATTAACTGGAATTAATTAATTATTGAACCTGGAACATACCACTGACACACACTCACGCATGCCCTTTGTGTGATTTTGGAAATGTTCACTGGTTTGTCCCCTGTCTATCACATCACGATGAGGCTTCAATGGTACTTTCTCTGTCATCTCTACATGGCCCTCATACAAACTCTTTTAACTTTTATCTATGTTTTCTCTAACTTCTTTCATTTTGTCTCAGGTTGGTCTAAAGGATCCCTTTCGCTGGATGCCTCTGTGGAGCATGATGGTTACTTTAGTGCAGAGGAGCAGATGACCTCTGACCCCGAGGAGGAGAAGGAAGATAAACTGGTGCATGACCATGTCTGTTTTTTACTGTTTGACTTAAAGCAAAAGAGTGTCATGTTTTAAGCATTTCTTCATCTTTATTTCAGTGTGAAGATGAGCTGCAGTCTATGAGGATAGAGGAAGAGATTCAGCTTTCTGAAGAGACTAAGGACCCTGAGGAATGAGAGTTGAGTGTGAATGTGTCCGTTATGCCATCAATGTACAGCATATACACTATGTGTCATGCACAACTCTGGAAAAGAGGAAAATGAGACATATTAAATGTTTTGCATACTCTTAAAAATAAAGGTTCATGGGTGAACCATGTGGTTTAGAATACCTGGAGAAAGCTGTCCATTAGCATTCACATTAATTTAAATGTCAATGTGACGACAAGTGCTTTTTATGAGAATACACAGCTAATTTTAAATAGTTGTCAATGGAGAAAAATGCTTTTTAGAACCATACATCTACCAGCAGGGGTGATACTAACCAGCCAAAAACCAAAAGGTTAGTCCCAAAAATAAGTTATCAGCCTCCACATGGACCTTTTTATTATTTAAATATAAGAAACCATCTCTAGACCATAATGTAAAAACCTATAATGTAACATCAAGAACTTTAATGTAACATTCCAAAGAAATGTATACAGTGGAAAATGACTCTTGTTCTCATAACTCAGAGTTATTTGCAAAGACCCATTGAGGAAGCTTTATTTTTAAGAGTGTAGTCTTAGAATGCACCAAAATAATGCATTTCACAGAGACACCTGAGCTGGCTCTTTACGCACTGTCTTATAGTATGTTGTGATACATGTTTCACATCCCTTAAAACTTAGTAGTAATTTGTGCCACAGTAATTGTGTCTATAATGGGATATGGCATGTCTGTTGTCAAGCCCTGTAATCTCCAATGTGAATGCATGTGACTGTTGTTATATCATTGTGTGCAGGAAACTAGGACCTACTGTACATGTAAAACAAGCATATCATATATGCAGATGTTGTTTCTCAAAGTGACTGTGATCACCCTGTGCCATTTGTATGTAAAATATGTTTACAAATCAATATTGTTTTATATATACATAAAAATAAAATCATAGTTGACTAATGACTTTTGCCTATTTTGATTTAAATGTATCAGGCTTGTAAATTTGGCTAACATTCTATGTTATAACAATCATTCATATATGAAATATTATAATACATATTTATACTGTAACTTGTAATACATGTAACTTTTGGCGCTCTAGCGGTTAATAAACAGAACCACATGCGTTTTGCGGAAGAACATTTGTAGACAGAGCTACTTCTCTCAGTTTATGTATATGACTAGTCACGCAAAATGTCACTCTACTGCTACTCCGCAGCAGTGCGGACCCAAACCAGTCTGAGTAGTCCGAATATAAACACTTATTATAGGTGTACCGTAGTGATTCGGATAAGGCAAAAACACAGTTTTGGCTAATTGATTCATGATGTTCTCGCTTATTAGCCTATACATTTTGAACACAAAAAAAGGACTGCAGCTCAAATATATCAAATATATTAACATTTCTGATTATTGATATTGATATGACATACGATAATGCCTCTTATCACAGCGCGGAATTGACAGCGCTCCGTTTGTGATTAAATTATTAGCGTTTATATATATTTATTTAGAAAATTCAATTGTTGATATCAAGACAGGGACACCACCGTCTCCGGCACTGACACCAGCACGGACACCACCGTCTCCAGCATGGACACCACAGTGTCCGGCATGGACACCACAGTGTCCAGCATGGACACCAACATCTCCGGAACGGACAGCAACGTCTCCGGCACGGACACCACCCATCGTCTCTGGCACAGACACCAATGTCTCCGAAATGGACACCACCGTCTCCGGCACGGACACCATTGTCTCCGGCACGGACATCGCCACGGACACCAACGTCTCCGTCACGGACACCACCCATCGTCTCCGGAATGGACAACACCGTCTCCAGCACGGACAACACCGTCTCCAGCACGGACACCACCGTCTCCGCCACGGATACCAACGTCTCCGGAACGGACACCACCGTCTCTCCGGCACGGACACCACCGTCTCTCCGGCACGGACACCAACGTCTCCGGCAAGGACACCACCCACCGTCTCTGGCACGGACACCAACGTCTCCGGAATGGACACCACCGTCTCTGGCACGGACACCACCGTCTCCAGAACAGACACCAACGACTCCGGCATGGACACCAACGTCTCCGGCAAGGACACCACCGTCTCCGGCACGGACACCAACGTCTCCGGCAAGCACACCACCGTCTCCGGCACGGACACCAACATCTCCAGCAAGGACACCAACGTCTCCGGCAAAGTCTCCGTAACGGACACCACCGTCTCCGGCACGGTCACCGGCACGGACACCACCGTCTCCGGAAAGGACACCACCATCTCCGGCACGGACACCAATGTCTCCGGCACGGACACCAACACCACAGTGACACTCTTGTCCCAAAAAGTATTGCTATACCACAATACTCAATTTGTTGTCCCACGGTGAGTCATTTTTCCCTGTTGCACCTACACAAAATTTGATGGCTCCCCCACCTGCCAAATCCCACTTTAACCACTGTATATATATATACAGTATATATATATATATATATATAGAGAGAGAGAGAGAGAGAGAGAGAGAGAGATATTCGTTAGTTAATTACCAATTAATAGATTTTAATTTGTAAAACAAAAAAGAAAGTTACATGATTTGATTAGGCCCAAAGGAGACCTCAGCTGAGAATCCGGGCGCCCCCTTCAGGTAGACTATGACAACAACAAATCAAAACTTTTCTATAGTCAAATTAGAATAGGTTTCAAATTGGTCTAGTTTGGAGATGTGTTTGATGGAATATAGAAATAGTCGAGATTTCTGTCTGTTCGAGAAGTCGAGTGGTTTCATGCTTGCCGAAGATGACGACGATGTGACCCGCCTTCGACGCAGAGAACCGAAACCAAAACTTAAGGCTTACTGGAGGAAACAGTCCGATAAAACCACGAGTCGTTTTTGAATGTCAACACGTCCAGCAGAGCTCAAGATGGGATCGGATCAATATCGATCACCGTGCAAAATTATTTGTGTATTGTGCGAGAAGTCAGACGAAAACGAAATCACCGGGCCTCTCTCATCCAAAGAGAACATCTCTGCACACCAGAACTGTTTGGTAAGTAGCCTAGTCTTTGTTTTCATATTGTAAACCGTACAGAAATGTATTATTAATGCTGTTCGGTACGTTAATTCTTATCGTCGGTCATATTTTGTGTTAAGGGGTTTCCAAAAAACTGGGTGCGTGCATGTGTTTATTGTGTCCTCAGTTGTTTGCATCAGGGATCTACTGCCAGCACTCGCCCACCTATGATGACCTGTTTGGATTTGCAGTAGAAGATGTAAGGAATGAGCGGCGGAGAGGAAAAAAACTAGTACGTATACCTACAGAAACAAATGCACAAGCACGAACACACTTCCGCTACCTCTAAAATGTCATAATTTATCTTAATAGGATGACATTTTTCTCAAAACTTTGTGCAGACATTTTTCTCAAAACTTTGTGCAACACTTTACATAGCTTAAAATGATTGTAGTTAGGAGCATTTTATGTTATATCCCAAAAGTAATTAAACATGACAAGATTATGTACAATACATGTAATTTGTATTGTTCTGCATATTTTATGTTTTAAAATGTGCTTTAAAAGAAAATGTTTTAAAATGTGACCATCATATTCTGGTGTTGTTTCTCTGTTGATGCATCATTTCTGTCATTATTTTTAGTTTTGCCACCACTGCAAGAAAAGGGGAGCTACAGCAGGATGTGATGTAAAGCGTTGTAAGCACTCGTACCATTATCCCTGCGCCATAGAGGCCCGTGCCAGAGCCATTGAAGACAATACTGAAGGCAAATATATGTAAGACAAAAGAATATGTTGTTTTAGATGTCTTCATAATGACAATGTAGTAAAATTAGATGAACCAATCTTTCCTTTTAGACTGTACTGTGAATTACATGATCCAGACCTCAAAGAAACAAGTAAGTGTTTAATTTTTTTTGACATTCTATTTGTATCTGATGCAAATATGTAGGCAGCAACTTTATTTAGTGAAATACTCATATTTTCTGTTTATTAGGTTCATATTTTCTGTTTATTTTTGTTTATTAGGTTCAGTAAGTTTGCAAGAGGCCTCAACGTCTGGTCTCTGTGGCTCTAAGAGACGAAGATCGGCAGACAGTCATGGACCAAGGCCTAACAGGGTCAGCACACACACACACACACACACACACACACTTACAGCACATATGTCCATAAACTCGCACATTGACTTTTGCCTAACCACATTACTGTCCAACTTAAACCTTCACTCCACAATACTAAAATAAAGACATATGAGTGGCACATTCATTTTGGCTACAATGTGAAAGTGTAGATGTGATTTTTCTTTTTCTTCATTTAATAACAGAGTGAATCTAATTCATCTACAGGGTAAGTGTGCATTGTGTTATGCTCCTCATCTGAACTGGTTTAATCACAGAACATTGTCAAATTAATAATCACAATGTGAATACTACTGATGATCTTGTGCTTGCGCTCTATCAGGTCGTCAGAAGCGAGTTTGTCCCGAAAGAAGAAAAGTAAGTCAGTAGTTTTTTTAGAGTCTGGTATTTGTAATTACAGTTTACTAGTACTCAATAACCCAAATCAGTTCAGAGTAGTAGAGTGTTTATTCACAGCTCATCACATCTGTTTATTCATCAACATGAGAATAATAACTTGTTTTTGGCATGTTGATGACAGATATTGTAATTTAAATGTAAAACATTAATAAAATTGGACTATTATGATGTTTATTTTTCATAGAGGATGACGTTGATCACATGTTTGCTCCAGTAGAGTCAGATGTAGAAGAGTGTACACCTCCAAAACAGCACAATGTGAGTTTTCATGATATAATTTGGCTGTTTAATCTGTCTGTGTGCATCATGTGAATATCTCTAAATACACATCATCTTGTAAACATTTAATTCAGACTGCAAATTCACAACTCTTGTTTCCGGCAATGAAATGGTTCAGTGTCTTGTAACATTACAGTAGTTGTAAGTAATGTTGTAGTAATTGCTCTCTGTTCTCTTTCAATAGCAGTCAACTCCTGACCCTAAGAGTAAAGGGTATGTTGACCTCTATTCACCCATTAATCTACATAAATAAATAATTATATGTGATTAGTACTATCATCTTTTGTACTGACTATTGAAGTTTCTCTGTCTATTAGTAGGCCAAGTGAAGAGCTCTGTCCATCAGTTACAGGTACAGTTGAAGACTATGTGTGAAAGTAAAGGATAATTTTTCATTTCTTACTGTAAATAAACAATTTCACTATTTTCATGAGCTGATTGTTATGATGCTGATATCACAGTGGCTTATCTGTACAGTTGATGTTCTAGTATTAAATGCTTCTATGTGTTTGTTAGGTTCATTAAATGGGGGCTTAACGTCTGATCAGAAGGCTTGTGGATCAGCAGACAATCCAGGAGAATTGCATGGCGGGGTCAGCTCTCTCTCTCTCACACACACACACACACATTTTCCTGTTTTATGGGGACATTCCATAGATATAATGCTTTTTATACTGTACAAACAATATATTCATCACTTAAAACTTGCATTTTTAATTCACTTAGTCTGATTTATTAGCTGTTTTCCTCGTGTCCCGCACAACCATTTTGGATACTGCCATCTTTGTGGGGACATTTTGCCTCCATAACAGAGAGTTTACCTGAACCACACACACACTTCATATTCTTATTGGTTGATCGTCTTGATTGTTCACAGGTGTTTCTTGTTAGTCATTAGTCTTGGTGTAGGCCCTCATGTTTCTATTGTATCTTGTCTAGTTTTGTTTGTGTAACCGCTGTTGGTGAGTCTCATGTAATTGAGTCAGATTCAAGTTTTTTGGTCTGTGTTGGTGTTGGTGCTGTGTCCGTGTCCACGCCGGTGCCCGTGCCGCTGTCCGTCTCAGTGTCCATTTCAGTGTCTGTTCCGGTGTCTGTGCCGGTGCCAGTGCTCGAGTCCGTGTCCATGCTGGTGTCCGTGCCGGTGCCCGTTTTGGTGTCTGTTCCGGTGTCCTTGCCCATGTCGGTGCCGATGTCGGTGTCCGTTCCGGTGCGGTGCCCGTGTCGGTGTCCGTTCTGGTGCGGTGTCTGTTCCAGTGTCCGTGCTGGTGTCCGTGCCGGTTTTCCATGTCGGTGTCCATTCCAGTGCAGTGTCCATGTCGGAGTCCGTGCTGATGTCTGTGTCGGTGTCTGTTCCGGTGTCCGTGCCGGTGTCCGTTCTGGTGCGGTGTCTGTTCCAGTGTCCGTGCTGGTGCCGATGTCGGTGTCCATTCCAGTGCAGTGTCCATGTCGGTGTCTGTTCCGGTGTCCGTGCCGGTGTTCGTGCTGGTGTCTGTGCCAGTGTCGGTGTCCTAAACCCACTCATCACTGAAAACTTGCATTTTTAATTCACTTAGTCTGATTTATTAGCTGTTTTCCTTGTGTCCCACACAACGATTTTGGATATTGCCATCTTTGTGGGTACATTTTGTCTGTGAGTTTACCTGAACCACACACACACTTCATATTCTTATTGGTTGATCGTCTTGATTGTTCACAGGTGTTTCTTGTTAGTCATTAGTCTTGGTGTATATATAGCCCTCATGTTTACATTGTATCTTGTTTAGTTTTGTTTGTGTAACCGCTGTTGGTGAGTATCATGTAACCGAGTCAAATGCACGTTTTTTTTTTTTGTCTGTGCTGGTTCTTGTGCTGGTGTCAGTGTCCATGGCGTTGTCCGTTTCAGTGTCCGTGCTGGTGTCCGTGCCGGTGTCTGTTCCAGTGTTCGTGCCGGTGTCGTGTCCTTTTCCGTGCCGGTGTGCGTGTCCGTGCCGGTGTGCGTGTCCGTTCCAGTGTCATGTCCTTGTCCGTGCCGGTGTCCATTCCGGTGCCAGTGCTGGTGTCCGTGTTCATGCCGGTGTCCGTTTCCATGCCGGTGTCCGTGTTGGTGTGAGTGACGGTGTCCTTTTCTGTGCCGGTGTCGGTGTCCTTGCCGGTGTCCGTGCCAGTGTCCTTCTCCATGTCCATGCCTGTGCTGGTGTCCGTGTCGTGTCCATGCCGGTGTCCGTGCCAGTGTCCTTCTCCATGTCCATGCCTGTGCTGGTGTCGGTGTCGTGTCCATGCCGGTGTCCGTGTCCATGCCTGTGCTGGTGTCCGTGTCGTGTCCATGCCGGTGTCCGTGTCCATGCCTGTGCTGGTGTCCGTGTCGTGTCCATGCCGGTGTCCGTGTCCATGCCTGTGCTGGTGTCCGTGTCGTGTCCATGCCGGTGTCCGTGTCCATGCCTGTGCTGGTGTCCGTGTCGGTGTCCGTGCCGTGCCGACACAACAAAAAACGTTAATTTGATTTGAGTCACAAATAGACAAACTCAGCTGATTAACATAAATGTATAGCTTATTCTTATTTTCTGTCATTTTTTTTTTATTTAATAACAGAGCGAATCTGATTCACCAACATGGTAAGTAGTATAAACTTTTAATTACAGAATAATGTCCAGTTAGTAATCACAGTGTTGTTGTGATTATCTTGTGTTTGGTTTCTTTTAGGTTTCCAGAAGTGTCCTACTCAGGTGTTTAAGGATTATTTTATTTTATTTCTTTGTGTTGTTCAAAACGAGAATATGAATTATAGATATTTATTGACCTGAATAAACAAGTTATAAAAATCATAACAATTTGAATAATATGTCTCTCTATTTAGATGATGAAAGTCCCACCGGCACTGACCCTGTAGTAGTTCCTGTAGTGTCAGATCTGGAGGAGTCTGTGCTTCCAAAACAGCCCAATGTGAGTCTTGAATCATAAAATCTCACTGTTTGATATGTGTCTATATGCACCAAAGTTTCATATTAAACTTCACTGAAACTGCTAGACCAAATTTAAATAGACCGTTCATCAAAAGATGAAAATTCTGTCATGTACTCATCCCTATGTTTTTCAAATCCTGTATGACTGGAGTGGACCCCATTGACTTTTGTTATGAGTGGACCACAATCTGTTAAAAGCGCTATATAAATGAAGGTGACTTGACTTTTTTAATATGGACAAAATTTTTACATTTTTCAAAATATTTTCTTTTGTACAAGAGAAGAAAGTCATATAGAATTTTCATTTTTGGGTGAACAATCCCTTTAAAGAGGTCATTGGATGCCCATTTTCCACAAGTTGGTATGATTCTTTAGGGTGTTCACGTAAAGTTTGTAATATACTTTGGTTAAAATTCCTCAATGGTTGTGTAAAACAACACCCTTTTAACATCCTCAAAAACAGCTTTGTTCACAGTGACCTGTTTCAGTGCATGTCTCTTTAAATGATAATGAGCAACTGCTCACCCCACCTCTCTCTTCCATGGAGGGTGTCGAACGGCTGAGGGCAGAAATATGCTAATACGGGACAGTCCGTCAGCGGTCGTGGGCGGAGCATGAGCATTATGACATCATAGTGCTCAGAAAATCCAAACGCCTGATTATTGAGAGTGTTTAGACTTTGAGGATTTTAAAAAAAAAGGAGTGAATGGATTTTTTTTCATTGTATGGTGGTTGTGTCCACACACTGCAAAGACACATTTATATGCAAACAACATATGAAAGTGAATTTTGCATCCGATGATCCCTTTAAGATATTATTTGCATCACACCATGATGAGTGCATACAAATCAGTTTCAGTATCAATAACATTGTAGCAATAAATTGTTTCTTTGTTCACGTTTAATAGCAGTCCACTCCTGTGCCTGAAAATACAAGGTATGTTCAGAATTTACTATAGGCAACATGCTTCTCAAACCTGCAACCAGTTTGTATTTGTTTGAAAGCAGGACAAATGCAAGGTTACCACAGTTTACCATGGTATTTTAGCAAAAACTTAATATAGTAAAGTTATGTAGGGGAAACCTCCAAAAATTCACTCTGTCTGCAGGCCCTGTAAACAAATCAACCCATCAACCACAGGTACAGCTGCTTATGTTTTTAATTAAAAATATTATTTATCATTCCTTATTGTAAAGAAACATCTAATTTTTTTCAGGAGCGGACGACGATGACACTGACATTGACTCGGTGAGTCCATCTGTACAGAATACATCATAATCACATCACACCGTAAACAAGTCTGCGTTTTGCAGTTGTATTTACTGATATTTTCATGTCCAACACATGTCCCAATACCTTTTTGGAAAACTTCTCCATAGTCCGGGGTTGTAACAAACCCATCAGGCCAGCACTGAACATTGAGTGCAAAGTAACATATTGACCTGAGCTTTCAGGCAAAATTGCCACCAAAAGTAACAAAAATATTTTTTTATATTTGCCCTGTGAAATGAAAAGCTCAGAACAATAACTCCCAAACTTTAAACATACATCCAACAATACCATATAAAATGTAGTATGTTCGATATGGCAAATCCATCATACTACAGTACAGTTATACTACTGTTCAGAAGTTTGGGGTTGGTAAGATTTTTTAATGTTTTTGAAACAAGTCTCTTATGCTCAACCTCTTGGATGCATTCATTTGACCAAAAATACAGTAAAAACGGCATTATTGTAAAATATTATTACAAAATAACTATTTGCTATTAATTGTAAATTGAATCCTTTGCATTTTCAGCAGCTGTTACTCCAGTCTTCAGTGTCACATGATCCTTTCAGAAATTATTCTAATATGCTGATTGGGTGCTTGATAAACAAGTGTTAAAAACGCTTGTGCTGCTTAATATTTTTGTGGAAACCATGATAAATTTTTTCAGGATTTTAGGAATAGAATGCTCAAAAGAACAGCATGTTTTTTAAATAGAAATCTTTTGTAACATTATGTCTTTACTGTCACTTTTGATCAATTTAAATAAATCCTTGCTGAAAGTATTCATTTCTTTAAAAATATATCTTACTGACCACAAACTTATGAACAGCGTATCATACTCACCACTATACTCAGTCACTCTTCTCATAGCCTGCATTAGTTAACAGTGTGACTGCTTACAGTGTTTCTCTCTCTCTCTCTCTCTCTTTCTCTCTCTCTCTCTCTCTCTCTCTCTCTCTCTCTTTCTCTCTCTCTCTCTCTCTCTCTCTCTCGCTCTCTCTCTCTCTCTCTCTTTCTCTCTCTCTCTCTCTCTCTCTCTCTCTCTCTCTCTCTCTCTCTCTCTCTCTCTCAGGAAGAGTCTCAGAGTTTGTTACCATCAGAAATGTATCATACAACTGTTCCATTTATCGTAATTGTAGACTCGGGACCCTCAGCAGAATCAGGTGCGTTTATCTCTCTTCTGTTGTCTTGCTGCTGTCGTTTAAATGAGGCGCGAATCTGTGTGGCAATAGATTCTCTCTGTATTTCAGAGTACAGTCTAGAACTTAGTTCACCTGTCAGTGCTGCCCCAGAGGCTGTTCGCACCTCACCTGGGTTTGTCGCGGCCCCTGAACATGAGGAAACACCATCCACAAGTAGAACCTCTCCGGCGCCCAGAGCTCCAACCACTGACACAGTCTCACCAGGTACTGCTGACTCCACGCCAGAACGGCACCATGACAGTGAAGGTCCCTCAGGTCAACCAGGGTCACCTCAGCATTCAAGGTCAGACTTCAACATTGAGGAGCTACCAGAACCTTCTTCTCCGACTGGGGTGTCTACATCACTAGATCGGGCCACTGCATCAGATGCTTGTGATGTAAACCGCACAGGACGCACCCAGTCCAATGCCGTCATATTCTGGACTAGATGCAATCAGGCCGGGTGGACTGAAGAAATCTTCTCAGAGCTTTTGTCTCAGCTGGGAAGCTTGGGAGAAAGAGTACAATCACAGGAAGCCAGCCACCAGGGTGAGAACAGCCTTGATTTCAGACCGGTTTTGTGGAATATTAGTTAAGTTAAACTCAGTCGACAGTATTTATGGCATACTATCACACGCATTCAGTTTCATTTGTAACTCCTTTTAAAAGAAAGTAAACATCTGCAAGTGAACATGGTCATTTCACAGACATTAAAACATTCATTTCAATAGTTTAGCCACAAGTTTTTGCTGCGATCTCATGTGAGCGACAGGTTGAAATGAAAACAAATTTACAGCTCAATTAATAAACAAGTTTTAACAGAAGAATTGAGTGCTTTTTTTTTTATTTTAAGCTCCACATTTTTGCTTTGAGATTTTCCAAAAATCAGTCACATTCACTTCCAGGTGTCTCATCTTAGCCATGATGGGGTTTTTTTGTTTTGTTTTTAGAAAAGGAGGGACAATTCAAATTTTGTGTGTGGATCAACATTATGTCTCAGCTTGAACCTAAAATACCCCTGTATGTTTTTAACCCTTTATAAAACTGATAAAATGTAGTTTTTTTTCTTTATACAACTGAAAGGCTGATGGCTCTTAAATGTTTCACAGACTATGATGTTGCTCTCAAACTACTGGAGGCATCTGGACATCTACCTTGCATTATTACTCAGCTGGAACAAGGTACGGCATTTCATTCATAACCACTTAAATCTAAAGTTTCATATTATTGAAAGCGTGCAATAGCAAGTTTGAATGTAATTATAATCTCATTGAGTGCCTTGTAATGAATCACACATTATAAAGGAAAATTACTGTGCGGACTCAGATAGCATTGCTTCATGAGATGGCATTGTCTTTTGTGTTTCCAGACTTGGAGGAGCAGGAACGGGATTTGCAGAGGAAAAAAGCAGCACTGAGGGATGCCAGAGCTGTACTGGGTTTAATATAATAATAATATAATCATCTACTCTATAGTAGTATTAATGTCTTATTCAGTTTTGTTGGCCTACTTTTAAATGATAATAGGATATAATACAACAAAGCTGCTTCAAGCAGTCAGTGTTTTATACCTTTTTTTATAATCAAGTGATGCCACTGTTCATACAGTATGTTTACAAAAATCTAATCTTTGGTTTAGTTTGTTTTTAAATGTTTACATCAATGGCAGAAATCTCGTGAAATATACCTGATATATCATTTTGATATCGCTTTTTGGTGAAATTCAACGTTTTTAATCAGAATATTTAATTTATGTGAATGTATGTTTTTTTTTTTTTTTTTTTTTTTTTTTTGCAAGAACAATAAACCTCACAAGAATTGAAAATGAGCTAATTTCCCATAGACGAGTGAGACTGTACACTCATCAAAATAAAGGTTTCAAAAAGAGTAGCCACCATTTAAATGTTTATATTAAAAAAAAAAAAAATTATGTCATTAAAAATATATTATATGATGTACCAACTGGGGTTCCCTGTATAGTTTTCAGCATTAGTTGAGAGATACTGTACCTGATAGACCCCCAAATTAATCAATATTAAATTGAAGTTAAGCGAATCGAAACTGAATCGCAAGCTTGTGAAACGAAAGCAAATCCAATGGTGAAATTTGTGTCAATTCCCTGTCTGTCAATAAATGATTTTTTTTTTTACTTAAAGCAAACAATGTCTTTTCCCATTATTTTGTTGTCAGAATGCACAAGAATGCTTCGTTTAATGTTAAAATCACAAAAATGTGAATCTTTTTCACCTCTTGTGAGTTTGCAGGTAAATAAACAAAGCAGGTTCATACAGTAAGCAGAGGTGGACTAAGAACACAACTTCCTTACTTGAGTGAAAGTACAGATACTACTGGTCAAATATTACTGGTCAAATATTCGTTACAAGTAAAAGTTGTAAAGACCGATTTTTACTCAAGTAAAGGTACAGAAGTACTCGTTTTTAAAAGAACTTAAGTATCAAAAGTAAAAAATAAATGTTTATGAATTGTTTTATTATTGTTGTATATAATACTTACAGTAGCCTACCTTATGCCTCTGAATCTATGCCTGCCTGCCTACCCTATCATATCCATATCAAATTTATTTCTAGAACACAGTTCCAGTAGTGGGATTGAATGTGAGATTGAATAAGTGCACTCAATAATGTCCACAATGGTTTCGGACACCCAAATGGCTGTTCCCTCAAATAGTGCCCTATTTAAAGCTTTTTGGCTTGTAGTATGAATATGTTAGCCATACTGTTATCTATAAGCTAGTGTGCTCCAAAACAATGACACAATTTAGAAGACCAAACCCAGCGTTGAAAATTAAAATCAGGTTGACGTCAGAAACCAACATCAGTCGGGTTCTGACATCAACCCGACTTTCATTTCCAACCAAAATGCAACCCCTGCTACCAAGATCATCCCCTGACTAACGTTACTACTTTCTACTCAAGGACCTTGAATGAAATGTAGTGGGATAAAAGTACGATATTTGTCTTTCAAATGTAGTGAAGTTAAAGTAAAAAGTTTCCAGAAAAAATAATAGGCCTACTCAAGTAGGCCTACAGTACAGATACTCAAAAAGTGTACTTAAGTACAGTAGCCTACTCAAGTACATACTTTGTTACTGTCCACCTCTGACAAGACACGTTCTTCGCAGTTCCTGCATTGTATTTTAAAACATGGCTTTTGACACTTTTAAAGAGGAGTGTGCAGTATTTGTCTGTTGTACACAGATACGCTGTTTCTATTTTGTCTTGAGTGTTTTGACTTTGGAAGTGAGACTTTACCTGCGTCTGCTCGTCTGTAGCTTTATAAGAGGAACACTTCATTCCCAAAAAATCCATATAGACACTAGGTGGCAGCAGACACTCATCTCAACAGCTTTAAAAGGCTTACCAAAAAAACCCCCCAAAAAACAGCTCATTAATCTTTCAACAGCATTTTGCCAGTTTAGTCCAAACTTTGTCTAAACGTTTTTTTAGCTAATTAACTTTAACAAATATTTTGGTCTAAAAATAACACTTGTGTAAAAAATAACATATATACTGTATATGTTCATGTACATTCAAATATGAACAGTTCAGTAATGAGATATTTAAATCATGACTTTTATTTGAATGTTATGTATGAATGTATGTATGTATTACATATATAATGTAATGTGTTATTCATGACAGTTATTATAAAATGCTGCCTTTTGCATCCTACTATTTTCAAGTGTGTACTGCTTTGATGGTTCAAAAAATTAAAGCCTTTACCGCTAGTTTCATTAATTTTTTGAACCATCAAAGCAGTACACACTTGAAAATAGTAGGATGCTTTTTTTTGTATGTCTTTTTCTAAATGTTCACTGAACCCCCATCCTGACTGTCATTACTAATGTCTAGACCAGCTGAGAAATCAAGACAATAGGAACAATAAAAAGTGTCTGCTCTGGGGGGTTTACAAAGAGTTACTCACTCATCCGTTAGGTATAATATTACTGGATGATGCTAGATGGCAGTGTGGCATGAGTAAAACACATCAAACTTAAGGGGCTATTTTTTTATTATACACAAACACACACACACAAACAAACACAATGTTACAACTAACCCACATTATTCCTACAGTTAACAATGAAAGATCTAGAGACGCATTTTCAATTTTAGCTAAATAGAACACTTTATTTTTGCAGACGTGCTTGGTATGTTGACATTTTACATGGTCATAGGTGACTGTCCTCATTTCACACTATGACACAGACACAGAATACTTCATTTGATTAAATACAGCACTTGTGGAATGTACCATAAGACACAGTGTACAGAGAGAATTCAAGCTTTGTTTGGGACCAAAAAAGATTATTACAGGACACAACGTTTTCAGAGAACCTTTTTCTGAAAAGCACATTGCCTTTGGGTAACTGCATGGCCATTTTGTTCACGGTCATTTTTTGAATAACATTAATGTGCGATTAAGAGTGGTTTAGTGTTATGAGTAAATAACATTCTCTGGTAGAATAACATTTTTGCTGTAACCAGCTACATTTTGTTAATATTTGTCATTAATGTTGCTGTGAATATGTGATTAACTGGGATCAAAAAAACACATCTGAGGCAAAAATAAATGTTTTGGTGTATCTTCAGTCTAACACATTTGAAGGGTTTTGGTAAGATATATGCTAATGCATCAAAACTGGCCATGTTAAACAGATTCATGCAAGTCTTAAACATTTTAGAGCTTATTTAGCACTCTGGAGCCTGTCCAGCCAAAGTCACTTATTTAATATTAAGTGCAATAGAGATCATAGAGGTAAAGTGATAAAATACACTGTGGAAAATATTGAAAATTGCTATTGTTAGCAATCTATCAATATGAAGAAAACGCACACGTGCCTAGTTCAGATGAAAGGCAAATGACAGTAACAGACACATCAAAAACCTATCGAACTGTTTCTAATCATATATTTTAACAAGAGAGGTTTGTTTTGATTTTCAACCACACATAACTAGTGCAAATACAATTGGTTCATTCAAGAAAGCTGATATGTGTAGATAGAGAAAGTCAACAATAATTTCTACATAAATCAGATTAAATAAACATACAAAATAAGAACAAAAAGCTGTTCAGCTGCTAATTAATTTGCATTGTCATTAAATAAAAGTATAAGCTCAGTTTATCAACATCGCCCACTACAGAAAGTAGATATCAGTAAGTGTCTTCAGTGCTTATGTAAAGCGTTGTCTGGGTTGTAGATTCGCTCTCATTTGTGCGTGTACAAACACACACACACACACACGCACGCACGCACACACAGAAATAAAGTCTGGTTTGACTTCCAAATGGACAAGAGCAGCAGTAGTAACAGCAAAGGCAGAAGCAACATTGAAAGAGAACATAAGCACGTACTGCCACACACACAGTTCAACTTCACACTATGTGTGTCTGCACACGTAGCTGACGATTCAAAAGATCTGCTGTTCAAACAGAATCTTTTCAAAGCCTTCAGGTGGAGTATGGTAGAAATCACTGAACTGGCAGTCTATGATGGCACTGTCATCCACTGAGAGAGAACAGATAACAAACATCAATATGATGTTAGTTCATCATATGAATGGCAAAAACATTTTATGACAGCTTGTCTCTGCAAACAGCAGATCATAAATCATGAAAAATCTATTTTTCTCATCCCTTGAAAACATAATGGCAGTTTTAAAATCTGAGGGTGGTAGTAGGTGACATCTTTCAATCCCTTACCAAAATGGCCACCAAATAAATCAACTTGCTCCAATAATGACCATGAAATTCCTATATCTAAAAAAAATGTCCTGTATCTGTCATTGATAAAGAAACAATACACAACTCACCATAAACTATGGGGAACACGGTCCCTCGAATACCTGAGGCCGGACAGTGCATGCTCTTTCCATTTAAGTACAGGTTCAGTTCCACATGATCATAGGTCAGGCCCTAAAAACAGACACACACACTTACGACCACGAGCAATATGTCTTCTACAGTATATACTAGTAGTATTCCACAATTTAGCTATTTATCACAATCTAGAATGTAACCAACACACAAAAAGAAGTAAAAATGTACCACTATATCCCCCTCCTGAGGCAGGCTGTTGGCAGGTAAACGGTTCTTCTCCTCGTTGTTGTGGTATATCGAGCCATCATGTCTAAGTACCAAACTGTGGCTGTCTTGACCCAGTGGCACCTGGTTCAAATTCACCTTCTGAGTGGCCACACCGATCCCCCAAACACCTGCATCGCAAACATCAGCAAAAGTTCATAGCCCACAGATATCTTAAGCTGTACATACCCGTCTAAAGACCAATAATACAGAGATTATGGAGGTAAAACTGTACTAAAATTAATGTCACAATGCAAAACAAATCTAAGGGTCCCAGTAATAGGTTATTTCTATTTTTATTTATGCAAATATGTTTTTCTTTTGAATTTGGTTTTGACATATGAGGTATTACATAAATTAACTTTTATATTAAGGTGAAATCTTGCTCACTTATAAAGGTAAACTATTTTTTTTTTTTTTTTCAGAATCCACTTCATAGCTACACACTCAACAACATTCGACTTTAAAACAAATACATCTGTCTGACAAGTTACTACAGTATTTGCACAATAATTAGCAATATATTAAAAACCTGATTATCTGAAGCCATGATTAAACATGCTTCGTTTCTCACAAAAGGGCACTCACCCGTGGACTGGATCTTGAACTCAAAATAGCTCTTGTTCTGGTGTAGAGGGGCGTTGGCGAGGCAGGCTCCAGTTCCACAGATCCGCCTCCCACTTTTCACTATGACCACATCCGTCCCTGGGAAAAAAGGCCGAGCAAACTCTCATGCCCACACTGCTACAGTACAAGGTATGTATTTCAAAACGTTTTCAGAGATATCGTCAAAAAACGAGTCTGAATTGAACCTCACTTCCTGGATTCACTCAATTGAAATACAATCAAAATAGACACTGGATCTGTCAGCTGTATACTAGCAACTAACATCTGATCCAGAGTGGTTAGGACTACTTGACATAATTGATTAGATATTATTACGAACGAAAACATACTGTTTGTTTAAAAACAGTGATGGCAATAGTTATTTTGTGTTCTAATCTTTGTTTTTAAGATATAGCATTATCTGTTAGCTTGACACATCTCTTCGTGTTAAAATGAATTTGGTGACTTTTTGTGACCCCGCTGAGCAGTGGAAATGACCTCTTACCCATGTGATGCGTGTCTAGCTGTACGGTGGGCATATCTTTGAGGGGAGCGTGACCCGGCCCGCCATCCCCGCAGCAGCCCAAACAACACGTAAAAACTGCAGCCATTCTAGCGCTGAGATCACCGGAAGTGCAGTTGCACATGTCAAACTGAAGAGCGCACGAGCTCTCAGGATAGAATGGATCTCATGGAAAAATCACTGTCGAACGGATGGTGTTTTTCTCGTTAACCACCTCAAGGGGGCGCTTACCGACTCAGAAAGCAGAGTCCTTCAGTGGACCACATTCAAAACAGTTTTATTATTAAATCATTTTACACAAATAACAATATTTAAATTTGAGTTATAGCAGATGCATGGAAATATATATATTATTTTAGTTTTATTATTATCATTATTATTATTATTGTTTAAAAATTCTTGTGCAGTAATCATAAACGACAGAAAATGCCCCATCCTGACCAGCGCAGAGAAAAGTATCAGATAGCTCGTGACGCTTTACCGTCGGTCTGGAAAATATTTTACATCCAAATAATCTAATAGTCATTGAATTGAAAATACACACTGAGGCAAATTGGATAATTCTTATTCTGACCGCTAAACTCCCCCAGATTAAATCCCACATTCTACCTAACAAAGAGTTAGATAATACTTAATTTGTTAGAATACTTAAATTATTTGTTTTATAGGTAAATATCACAATCAAGGCAATGTGCAACCAAAACAGCCAACTGACTAGAAAAGCTTTGAGAACACGTCGCCATGTGGTCAATATTGAAATGGATTGGGATAAATGGTTTGCTTTTTTAAGTGTATGTGCCCCCCTTGTGGATTTTGGTTTATTTTATTACCGAATTAATATACAATAAATGAAAAAAAATTAAAAGCCTTTCTAGCGTTATCCTATTTCTTTGACAAATCTGCGGTTCTCTGAGACTCTCGCCCCCTCGTGGCCAATTACGTCAATGCATCCCTGATTCGACCAATGAGCGCTGCGCCTCGGACGCCGTTCTCTTCCTGATGGCATGGAAACAGGGGAAGAAAAATCGAGGTCAAAATATTTTGACACGTGACTCGGTAGCGATTGGTTATCGATGCGTCAAGACCCTGACACATGGCACGGGCACATGCGACCAAAGTGGCGTGAAGAAATCATCCTTGTGGCAGGAAATACGGACGTGCTTTTTGGTTGTCTGTGTTTGTATCTGTCTAACCATGACTAGTTGTAAATGAAAACCACGTAGTTATTGTAGTTCACTGAATAGATTAATTATGCGGGTAGATGATGGGGAACGCAAGTGTATTGACGTAATCTGTATAAAAAACGCTGATCTAGTAGAGAGTGAGCGCTCCCCCGCAACAACACCATCCAAGACTGAAGGGATCCTCTGCATTTATTTCTCACCACACAAAACGTGTGTTCAACTACCTGAGTCTGCAAATACACTGCTACGCGGATATTATGCTGAATGTGACATTGGAATGTTTAACTTTAGATTCACTGTTCAATAACTGTCTGTGCGCATTAGTTTTAATTGCCTGACCATACTGACTTGACCTGAACTAGTTAAAATTTCCCAATTGGAAAGGGCGAAGTCTGCACAGCAACAAGAGCCCTGATTGCGTTACAGTGCCTATGCAGCTAGTGCACTTCTGGTCCAATTGCTGGTGCTTTCTGCCTGCAAAA
This sequence comes from Abramis brama, assembly GCF_963993115.1. Taxonomy (NCBI): domain Eukaryota; kingdom Metazoa; phylum Chordata; class Actinopteri; order Cypriniformes; family Leuciscidae; genus Abramis; species Abramis brama. The sequence continues at coordinate 29,729,558 of NC_139970.1, forward strand.
TCTGCCTCAACAACAGTAATACCTTGACAACCCGGACCCGGGCATACCGAGAAACATTTTGACAACTCGACGGCGGGGATATTTTGTTTTCCAAATCAATTCCTTGAAGTTTGTTGGACAGGTCCTCGGATATTCCTGCACGAAAGTTCTCACGCGGGCAATTAAAATGAAGTACTGGTGCACTCAGGAGTCTTCATCATCAGGCAATCTGAACTACTATATTTGGTTAACCTGCTGTGCCTTTTCACAGAATCGCACTGTAAAATATTGACTTAAGCTAGTTCTGTTCCATTATTTATTCACTGTAGATTCATAACGCATTCTCGCAATATAAAAACATTTTTCGATGCAAAAAAATAAAATAAAAAAAATAGCCTACTCGTATGTGTGTGTATGCTATATCTTTTCTAATTGCGCATAATGTAGATGGTGTCAAAAATGACACTGGACAGCACTAAGTGCTTCACAATCGGTGTCAGATGCACGATAGAGAAGCTTGCTATGATGAGAGTTGTATTGATGTGTCATGCCCCCGACAAGCTTTCATATTGATGTCTCTTTCCTCTTTAGGATACGATGGAGCTCTTGGAGGAGGACCTCACATGCCCAATATGCTGCTGTCTTTTCGAGGACCCGCGTGTTCTACCGTGCTCTCACAGCTTCTGCAAGAAGTGCCTCGAGGGCATCCTGGACGGTAACCGGAGCCCTGCTTGGAGACCCCCGTTCAAATGTCCGACCTGTCGAAAGGAAACCGTGCACAACGGCATCGCGAGCTTGCAAGTCAATTACTCGTTGCGTGGCATCGTGGAGAAGTACAACAGGATTCGAGTGATGCCAAGGATGTCTCTCTGCCGAGCTCACAGCGGACAACCGCTCAATATCTTCTGCGCCACGGATCTGAAGCTCATCTGTGGGTTTTGCGCCACGACAGGTGATCATAAAGGACACAAGTTTTGCGCGCTGGAGGAGGCGTACGAACGCGAGAAGCTCGCGTTTGAGGACTTGTTTCGCGTCGTGGAGGGCTGGAGGGGCGCGGAGGTGCATTCGTGCCTGGAATCGTTAGAGGGAGCTAAGAAGAAAGCGCTGGAGAGGGTCTCGCGGGACGCAGATCGAGTCTCAGAGTACTTTGACAAACTTCTGCGCACGCTGGACCACAAACGGAGCGAGATTCTCTCGGACTTGGAGACTCTGAAGCTCGCGGTCATGCAGACCTTTGACCCCGAGATCAACCAGCTGCGGTCGGCGCTCGAGGAGCAGCGGCGCGCGCTCAACATCGCCGAATCCTTCCGTTCGCTCTCCGACCCGCTCACTTTCCTCCAGCAGATGCAGGACTTCAGAGAAAAGCTGCGCGTCATTCGGGGAACGCCACTGCCATCGCGGACTGACGTGGACGTGGGTTTGCTTGGCCTGCAGAGCTTCGATTTGAAAGAATGGGACCGGGTGCGTCTTGGAGAAGTGGACAAGCTGTGCGCCCCCTACGAGAGCAGCGCGTACCTGTCTTCGCTGCCCCCTGCTGCCGCTCCGCGCTTCTCCCGTGTGATGTGGAGAGTTGTTCTGGTTGTATGTGCGTGTCTCCCCGCGCTGAACTTTCTCCCATCGGACTGTCTCGCTTTGAGCTTCCAGGATAAGGTGGTCGCACTCAGTGGCTTTTCCCCTCCCGGTCCTGGAGAGATCGTGCGCTGGCTCGGGTTCTGCTGGACAGAAGCGGCTGAGATCTGCACACTAATAACTGAGATGTGTCGGAACTGTATCTTGGACCTGATAAACACGACATCTGATTTCATCAGCTGATTTTATAACTCCATTCCTTAGGTACTTTTTTATGTACTACATTGTGCCAACCTAGAGTAGGCCATATATCCCGTAGATTTGAAGCATTGGAAAATTTTAGTTCGTGTCTGTTTTTGAATTTGTAAAAAAAAAAAAAAAAAAACATAAAAAACATAACTAGCATTTGTGTGCTATAAAATTGCACTTATTTTGTCTGTTGGTTTTAAATGGAAAAACAAGTGTGGATGGATCGTGGTATAGGCTACTAACAATATTCCCAAATCTTATATTTAAAAAAAATGTCCTATTCACTTAATTTATATAGAGCTGAATAGTTAATCTCCACAAGTTCACCTCGAATACAAGCAGACAGATTGATTGCATAAATTATACAGTTTTGGAAGTTAACTAAAGAAGAGGAACACTTATTCCGAAAGTGCATTGAAATTCTTTATCTTCTCTGTGCGAGTTATTTGGATACTCAAGGTTAAACGTTACGTAACAATGTCAGACTCACACCAGGACAGGATTTCAGTTCTTCAGCAATTCATTTACAATGTTTACTTAGAATGAACTTGTATCCTGCTATATGTTTGTTTTGTTGTTGGTTTAACTCATATTATTGCGGTAGCATTTGGCATCATGAGAACAATTTTTTTGAAATTACTATAGTGCTGAAACAAAAGTCTACTTGAACATATAGCTAATGGAATGTATACGTTTTTTGGTTGCTTTTGGTTTTCTTTTTCCTTTTATATAGGCTTACTATTTGATATTTTTATTCAAAGACCAGAGCTCATCAATGTCTTTAATGTTTACAATGTCACCCAAGAGAGGCATGAGATGTGCAAAATTTAACACAAAGTCAGGACTGTTTAGGGAAAAAAAAAAATTGAAGGCATCCCCTTTTCCCCACTGTTTAAGGAGGAATCCTGAGAGATTCTCGGACGACTGTTCTGATATGACGTCACCGCTGGAGCCCTTCGCACGTCACCGAACATATATTTAGCCGACTGTTGCCAGGCGAATTGGGGATGAAAAGTGAAATTACCTACTTTAACCTACTTTACCAAATACAACCTTACATAACTAAGAGCAAATTAAATAACAACGAATTTATGAATAAATATAATCTACATTTTCTGAAGCCATGCAGAATGCATTGCCGACAAATAGGAAGCTCACTCTGAAATGGCGCCATATGTTATATAATTTCAATTCTTCTATTTTCTTTCTCTTTTTTAGCTAATGAACCATTGTGTCTTAATAATAATGACACCATCCTCACTCTATCGCATAGCCCTATCTTGCACCAGTAACTTCAATATTACAATACAAGTGCCATTTCTTTTTGCTTTAAACGTTTTGTCTTCCTGTGTTTAATGTTTCTGATTCAATTGTTCAATTCGGTCAATACTCGTCTCTTTAAGGAACTGACTCTGCACTGAAAAATACTTTGTATGTTGCTGTTTTTCTTTGTAAAGTTGAAAATTGTTATAGGGATATATCCAAATAAATGTCCCGTCATATGTAGGCTATGTACACTATTTAGTTCTAGCATTATGCTTATTTCTCTTTAAATTTTGTCAAATGAAATGAATGGCAAAGCCTACGTCGGCAATGACTAGGCTATTTGAAGCCTAAATGTGTCCATAGCCTAGCAAAATGCGAAATATATTAGTTTTGTAACTTTCTTTGCAGCAAGTAACAACTTTCTTTCTACGCACATGATACGTCTCAGTTTACAAAAAGACCTGAAATACACCAGATACACGAATTCATATATTCACCGTTTAAATGTCATTATGAAATAAAGCAACCTTGTATGATGAAAAAATGATACAGCAACAGGGAACATCACCAGTTAGGTAGTTAGTTATGTTGTGTCTCAAAACTCCAGAGAAGTGGCATGGTTGTCGGGAAAGCAACATAAAGAAATTAAATACATGCTGTATTTTTATTAAAATTCCATATTTTATTGCACTCGGAATAAATTTAACATTTAAGGCACTCGGAAGGACCATAATAGGATTTGAGACTTCAGTCTCATTCATTTGTCTATAGACAAATATAGATATATAGAATTATATAGATATTCTATTATATTAGGCTATATATAGAATTAAAGCGTAACGATCTGCATTGTATGCACAGAAAATTTCGAGCTATAAATTATTTATCTGGACCAAGTCGCTCCGACATAAACACACTCACATAGCCTACTTGAAAAATAGACGGACTTTTTTTCCCTTGGTCCTTCTATCTAAACACACGTTGACCAGTAACTGTAATCTATTCAGGTCATGTAAAACCAGTCTAATCACAACTAAAATTAAGCACACAAAAAAAAATATGTGTAGCCTATTCTTTGGCGGAGAAATTAAATAAAAGATCCTAATTAAATATAATTTCTAACGGCCATGCTATATGAGAACATCTTATAAGAGGACTTCTCCGTGCATAAAACATAGGCCTAAATAATAAGTAAAAAATAAATAAGTAGCCTACACGCGGGAAACCGCATAGGCTATAGGAAATTTGGATCTGATTCAAAAACGTAGTAAATTTCATAAAATCCGTCGCTTACAAATCAAATCGTGATTGGTTTAACACACACAAAAAAAATCAAGACAATTCTAGGCTAGCCTACGTCCAGACTGTAAAAAAAAAAGCTGCATCGTGGATGCATTTTTTTTTTTTTTTTTTACTTTTCCATTAAATTGTTAAAATGTGTGTTTTGCCATAGATTAAAATCAGCTCTATGAAACTGTGCACTGTTCCTATTATCACAGCTGTGCTGACCATCTTTAGTTCAGATCTAAAAGCATCATATGACTAAAACGAAGCGTCAGAAGATTAAATCGACATGTGTCAGAAGTGGTCGTGTTACTAGTTAAAGGCAACAACGGTTTAAGTGCTGGTCCATTGAACAACAAAAAAAAGAAGTAATTTCTTTATTGCCAAGGATACAAGATGTGATAAAATCAAAGGAAAAAGCAGCATTCAGATATCAAAAAAAAGACGAATTTCTGCGTATAAAGGGGGTTCCTTATAAAACTCCCCAAAGTTATCCTACTTTCACCCCGGCAAAATAATTAATAAATAAATAGATGATCATTAACCAAAATACAAGGATATGGCAAGGATACGTTGAAACCGTGGTTACATAATTTATCCTGCTTAGTTTTTTTTTCATAAAATGGCGGAAATTATTTCAATGACATTTTGAGACCTGCGTTGCGAGATACTGCCTTTTACATTCTTATTTTTTTCCAGGGTGACATGCCTGTATACAATATTTTACAAAAGTCACAAACATTTTGTATTATTTTATAGCCTATAGGCACAGTCACGTGAGGTTACATAATCAACGACCTGTACTGTTAACATCACGAAATAAAACATGTCATTTTCAGCTATCGGGAATACTGAAAAATGACTTGCCCACAACAAAATTTCGTTGGGCATTAAGCTTTTTAATATTAATGTTATATAAGAATGATGGGCTACGCACGCGTAAACTCTCCAGCACGAAATGCCTCCATGTTAATATCTCGTACATTGCAACTTCCGGAATAATCCACATAAATGAGTAAAACGTGCTTATTGGTTATTATCGGGGGGGGGGGGGGGGGCTATTGGAGTCAGTTTTGTTAGCTCAATGTAGTCACCGGAAATTAAGAATAGGCTACTTTAAAAGAAACATGAATACACGTCACGCCTAGGGTTCATCCACCAGAAACATAAAACACATTTCTACAACAGTATTGAAACACATCAGAGCAGAAAAGCGACCAAAAAAAAAAAAGAAAAAAAAAAAAGGAGATCTCATTTGACTACAGTTGCGTTCCCTGTGAAAAAGAGTTAAAAACAAAAGCTAAACAAATATATCGACAAACGGTGCCCTAAGTAAGTTAAAATGAGTATTCACAGGTCAGTTTTTTCCTTTTTTTAATTTTAATATTTGTTTGCATTAATACAAAAAAAATGCAACCACGTTTAGGAAAATAAAATTGGAATATTTAATGAAGAAAAAACAGATGATTGAAACAAAACAAGGATACATATTTTACATAAAGGAAAACAAACAATGTAAACATTAAAACATGTTTTTGCATGAACATTATAAAGGGGAAAAAATCAACACTGATTAAAAAAAGCTACTTAACTCGCTTTCCAAAGAAAACTAAACTCTGCATCTATCTTTACCTTTGACCATTCGGTTCACTCCGGTGAGGCCGAGTGTCCTCCTGACTTCTCTATGTTGGATTGATGATTCAGTCCATGATGGTATTTCTGTACCTGTGAGTCAGCCATACCTGCACCAGCTAGGCCCTGGTAGCTGTGATAAAAAGATGACGTGCATATGCTGCTTGGTGACTTCTTGCTTCAGCAGCACGAGCAATATTGGAGGCATTGGCCAAAGAGTAACTCCAATATTTACATGCTGCTAAAGCAAGACAACACACGCACACGCATTCACACACATGTAATCTCTCCTTCTGCTGCGTAGGTCCCAGGAATTGATGCTGCAGCACATCACGGCCTGCATCTCTGTATCACCACAAACCATTCTGTGCTGCTACACCATCACCTAGAGAGGGTTCCTCTCTCTCAATCACGCACTCACACCCTCGGCAACATGACCAAGCACTGCCAGAATCAGAGCGAGTGACTCCTCTCCTCCCTCTCTCTCTTTCTCTCAGCAGGGCTTGAGGTATTCCAGGACTCCATCTGAAACACAGAAGAGAGGAGGACGCTTGAGTGAGAACATACACACAGCAGCTGGACGTGATGCTGTCAGTTTGCAGTAAAATATTTCAGTGTCTCCTTACTGTGTTTGCCTGCAATCCATTTGCATACAATAAAAAAGTGGCATTGCTACATTTGTGTGCAGGACTTGGTAATGAAATACATACTTCAGACTTTATTTTATTTTATTTAATATGCCTGTTATGTACATTTCTTTTTTCTTTTTTTTATTAAAAAAAAACAAAAACAAAAACAACATACAATAGCATACATAAAGTTTAATGTATACTTTTTATAGATGGATGCACACTGAATCTGAATTGTTGCACTTCAGTAAAATAGAACCTATAAATGTATACTAATGTAATGGGACAATTATGGGTATTTTAAAATAATCATCATTCCCAGTGGATTGTCGTGTATTGTTGTTTTGTCATATTTACATTTTATTATATTTTGGGACAAGGCACAAGAGACGATTGAAAATAAAGCATTACAAGAGTTTTTAATGGTAATCAAAATTTTATATATTTTGCAGCACTGATTTTCTACAGGCTGGACTCTGGAGATCATTGCGGACACACCTCTCAGCAACTTTCCTGCACTATACTAAAACCTGTCCTCTGGCTACTCCGTCAAAAAATAATTATATCAAAAGAAACAAGCAACTAGTAATATTGTCTTCTAGACCAGACTGGATTTAACCTTCAAGATAGTGATTCAGCACTGCCAACATCCTGCCTCGTAGTCATCTTCAACAGCGGGAGCTGACCTGCCACCAGCTTCCCAAAGTGCTGTCCCACAACAGAATATATCTCTTATGCCTCCACTATGCTAAATAAGATATCTCTACTTTATGAATCAATCACTGTGGTTTGTATACAGTTGTGTAAAAAAAAAAGAAAAAGAAAAAAGTGTTGACCTGAGACATCATTAACATCTGAATTTTAAATTTTAGTACTGATAGTATTATTAGATATATTTATTCAACCAGACAGAAACACAATGGCGAACACAGAATCTTAATAACCAAGTATTTTCTTTAACACACAAGCTTTCTAAAGACTTAGAATTTACTAAAAGTAAAATATAATTGTTTTGAATGCAATTCTACTTTAATTAGAAATTGGAGAATTGTAGCATAACAAAAATTCAAGTACATTTTCATGGCTGCTATGTACTCGGAACAGCATAGATGAATGAACTGAAGCAGCAGAAGGGTGAGATCTGCAGTGAGAGTACTAAATAACACACCATTTTAGAGCAAACAACTTGTAATTGTAATGAACCAATCACATATTTAAAAAAAAACTAACAGTTTATTATATTAAAATATATTAATTATAACAAATATCAACTGAAGCATCTGTTCATTATGAGCATTGACTTGTAACACTGACACCAAGGTTACGACCTGACTAACATATCTATGGAATTTGGGTCAATGATCCAACATGGATTCACAGCCAAGAAACAGCCATTGTGATAATGCTACAATATTTTTTTATATAATGTTTAGCTCCTGATGAAGTCACTGATTTTTTTTTTTTTTAATTAGCCTATGTAAAAAATTAGTGTAGGAGATTTTGAAAACAAGCAAGAATTTTCTAAAATTATCCAGTGTTTTTTTTTTTTTCACTCCAACAAAACCTAATGCCTAGTCGTGATCTCAGAGACTGACAGGAAGACATCTAGACCCTTTCTCACACTATACGGCCTATGCTAGTGTAGCCTATAAGAGCCTATGTCCTGATATTGACAACAAACTTGTAATTACTTCTAAACAAGAGTTGGCATCTGAAAGCTAAAGCCAACCCATCACTGCCTGAAAAACTGAGTGAATTCAATACCATAAGAGACAAATGTAAGTAATAGTAAATAAAATAAAAAGCTTTACACTTTGCTTATGCAAACAACCACTGTGTAGATCTAAAGCAGCCACTTCATTGCTTGAAGGGGATTTTTAAGCCTTAATACCATAATGGCTTAATGGCATAAATTAAACTACATAAATGGCAAATGCTAAAAGTGTCCTGTACTGGGTGTAAATAACACCTAAACTGCCTAGTTGCTGTAAAATGTGTTTTAGCCCATGATCTCTTAAAACAATTAACACACAACACATAAATTAAATTGCAAATAGATGTTATTACCTTGATTTGTTGTCTGGTTTCTGACATCACAACTAGGCAAATACTGGAAAAAAGAAGAAGAGAAATTCATCAAAATACAGACATTACGTTAGAAGCTGCAGTTCTAAAAATCTGATGTAATAGACAGCATCAAACCATAAAACCAGATGCTTAAATAGTTTTAAAAACATACACCTAGTTTTAAAAAATAAAATAAAATTGATACACCCATAGTTAATGTTGCAGTGTGTCTGTGAGAAAGTTGCTGTCAACTATGTGAGTGTATGTGTCTTCTCTGAGATCACTGCAGTGTGTGAGGTGTAAAATATTATTATGTGTATATTATTCAAGTTAGTTAAACCTCAAATGCACCCTTAAAAATGCATACCCTTCAAAGCACCAAATGATTGAAACTATTGTTGGCCTATGAATTATAAGACAGAAACTTTCTGAAATTTACATCTAAAACCTCACATAAGTTTCTGTCTCAAAAAGCTTTTTCAAATTCACAAGATATTTTTTAGTAAAATAAAAACAAATTATGCATGCATCTCAGATGTGAATCAGAGATGTGCAGCACAAAAACAGAGACTGGTGAGAAAACGTTTTCCCCACTCCTTTCACTAACTCCCACATTTCTCTTCCCCCACTCTCTCTCTCTCTTTCTCTCACACACACACAGCAAGTCTTGTGCTAAGATATTATAAATGAGTATCTTCACAGGAAGCATCTGACCACATTAATTTTTATCACAGAGAAAAAAAAAAAGATCAGTCACACAAGTTATCAGACAACTATCAGAGCTGAAAAGGACAAGCAAATGGAAGGACTGAGTAGCAGGTCAAACAAAATACAGCCTGGTTAGACAACTCAAACTCCATAAATCAAACCATTTCAAAAATATGTTGAGTTATTTTTTTAGGCTTAAAAAATATTTTTAAATGTTGCCATCAAAAGAATATTAAAAGTTCTTCAACTCAATAATGTGTGTAGTTGGCCTAGCCTCCATTTTGGTGTTTAATCTTGTGCACTAGCAACATCGTAATCCCACAAGATAAGTGCGCATTATGTGCACCATATTACACTATAATTTTAAATCATGCAGCAAAGATATAATTTGATTATATACAAGCAGAGCATCAGCACATAACTCTTTGATAACCTAGAGAGTGGTCATGCACGTGTGAGTGTGTGTGTGCGCGAGGAGGACCGTCAGAGCCCCTGAACAAGTCTGTGTGAGTGAGAGGGGGTGTGAATGAATATATAACATTTAACCTCTCTCTGCTTGTATTTTACTGAGCTCACATGACCTCAGGGTCAAAGGGTATCACCTTCCACTCCTCCATCAACATCAGCATGTGACACGCTCACACACTCCGAGACTCTGCCTTATGCATGAAACCCTCCCACGTAATTATTTTGCCAGTTAAATGGTCAAAAGAAAATTTAGCAAAACAACAAGTTTTATTTTATAGGTATAACTTAAGATCAATGAAATAGGAAACTTTGGAAAAAGAAAAATATATATATATGTATGTATAATTATAACATTTTAAAAATAATAAAAAACATGAATATTTAATTACTTCTCATGAAGGCAAATAATCCACACTATATTCCAATTCAGACCCTGTAAATTAGCTACACCTCTGCACTTGTAGTAATGAGGTGTGTGTGTGTGTTTGTCTCTCTCAAACATTTTCTTTAATCTAATAAAAAAAACTCTGTGTAAATAAGTAAATCTGTGCAAATATTTCGTCAAAGAAAGAATGACAGCAGGCAAGCCTGCACACCTGTACGGTACCGCTGCACCTGAGTACGGATAGAGCTACATACAGCAACACACACCTGTGCCCTGACTGCAACCTCTCACTGTTACACACATGCATTGATCAAAGAATGCTCTGCAACACTGCAACAGCCTGTATTCACAACTTGCATCCAACCCAAACTTAAACTATCATTAATTAGAGGGATGCTTTAAACGTCTCAGAGTAAGGGCTGGCTGGCTTATTAAAAAAAAATAAAAAAACATAACATCTTTCACATCCGCACACACACACTACTTTCCCTATAATCATTAAAAGAGCGTGGGTGATGTCCCAGAGACATTCTGTGTGCCTGTGAATACACATTTGCTGCTGCACATCACAATGGGTCAAAACAAGTACAACATGGGTTTCTATTTATTCAAAACAAATAATAAATAATAGAAAAAACAGTCTTGTCATGACACCACTATTGCACTGTTATTACAGTCATATTACTACACTCAATTTGGTGAACTCAGAAGGTCCTGGCATGGTGTATGATAAAATTAACATGTTGTATCTCATAAAATTACCCGCACAATTAACTGATAAATAAGCCCCATATTAAAACTGAGTGTGTATGCTACAGCCTCTGGTCAGGAGATCTGAAGTGCAAGTCTTCATTTCCTGCAGGTTCACGTTTACACACTCTCAGTCATGAGCATACAAAGCATGACTGACTTAATGTATTCTTGCTTTTTTAACTAGTTGTTTAATTGTGTACACTGCACAATTTAACTTCTTTAGTGTGGTGACTTTTGTTTTCAAAACTCTCAGTAGAGCTGACAGTATAAAAAATTCAGCTTCTCCCCAAATCCAGCCCTGGACACACTAGAGAAACAATGTCTTAACATGCAACAAATTTAAACTGTTTCATAAAAGTTTCAACTGCCCACACACACAAAAAATAATCTCATCATTATCTCCATTAATTATAATTTTTTTTTAAATTGCAAACAGTATTACAAGTGAATAGCCACATGAGTATAAAAACAACTGTAGGTGGAGAACTGCTAGATTATATCTAAATGAGTAAAAATAAGTGAGTAAAAATAGATCTCACAATATATTTTGGTGTAGATGATAGATGCATATAAACTTCAAGTGTAAAGAGTAAACTGCCTAAAATAACCTGTAAGTTAACTGATTACGTATTTAGATGGCAATAGATCATGGGTATTCTATCAGTTATGGAGTGCATTCATTTTAACTGTGTGTGGGATTAAGTTTAAGTTTCGAATAGTGCACTTCTTTGAAAATATAGATCATACAGTAATTTACAGAACCTACAGTAAGTTATATTTTTAAAATATAACAACAATAGTTATGACTAAAATGTTTCTGTGCACTGTACAAAACCAAGCAAAAATAAATATAGTAGTATCAGCACTGTCATTGAAACTGTGGGGCGTTTGAGTGGGTGCATGATGTGTCTGTTGATTAAACTGCAATGTTGCGAACATGATAAAGAGATCGTTGTGGTTTACTTGTGGGGGTTTCCCTACGGTCCCAGGCAGGATCAACTCATGGGAAGAAAAACTGCCAGGAAATTTATTTTAAAAAAACACACACACACACACACACACACACTTAGGATCTGATGTGAAAAGACACTCTGACCAACAATGCTTGGTATTGGGCTATAGAGTTGACTACATTAATACAAAACAAATAGAATAAAAATAAATAAATAAATAAAAACCTGACCAAAATGGGAACCATCTCCATATGCAGGAAGAAGCAGACTAAGAATTTTGACTCTTACACTGACCTACACTGCTATTTTTTTGGTCAAGTGAATGTGCAATTCTAATGTGCAATAATTAATTACGGTGGGACATCAAATGTAAATTCTCAGTCAAATTAACATTTAGACTAATATTTTGTGCCTAGTCAGTCTATTCTGCAATGGGTCTTTTTCATAATATAAGATTTCTGCCATAGGAGTAACACTGGTATATGGTGTAATTTGTGTCACTTATTTTTTTGTGAATGGCCATTAAACAACTCACTCCAAAATAACAAACTATGTTATTTAGGCAAAACCAGACATCATTTAGACCTGTACAACACAAAAAAAAAAAAAAAAAGTTACCATATTTTTAACATTCTGTATTAAGCCACATTTATATAGGAGTGAGAAAAGTGAATAATCAGAAATATTTTAAATAAAATAAAATAAAAAAAATCTTGTAACTATAAAACAAATGCTACACAAAATGGCACAAAACACTAAGATTAGGTTGACATTTTGTATTAAAAAGATTAAAACTGGATTCTCTGAACTCACTTGACCTGTTTGGGCTCAAAGTGAGCCTGGGTCGCTGCTGGGTTAACCTTTCATGACATCACATGACATGGACAGGCCTTTACATCAATCAACAAAATTAGGAGGTCAAAGCATCACGGTAATGACTTCATGACCTTTCTGCATGTGACCTCTACATTAGACAGAACAAAACAACCCGAAGTGACACTTTCCTTGAGGTACAGAAGATTAGCGATGGAATCGTGTTCAATGCAAGAAAACCGTCACCAAAACAACTTTAGGAACAGAGACTGAAAAAAGAAGGAAAAATAATACGGCGCTATTATAAGAACTGAGGTGCACACGCTGACAAAAAGGCCGACTGCTGACCCAAGATCCCTCTAAAGATGATTAGATTTCGCTCTCTTTGCAATAGACATAAAAGTTTATTTTCCACTAACCCCTAACACAATTAATATAACGAATAATCGCATTTTAACATTACACAACCAGGCCTTAAATTATCTGACAATGCAACCTGGTTATGTAATTTCAATTTATAGGCCCGCTCGTATAAAAAGTACGAATACGTGTCCATAACACTTACGTTAGTGTGATAACAAGGGTTTCAAATTGCTAAAGGGAATGAAACGGAGTTAAGTTGCAATAGCGTGGTACAGTAGATCAAACACATTACGACGTGTTTTTTCGATCGAGAGATGATATTGTTCTACAAACTGATCAAATCACTTTAATCTCGTCTCCAACTCCTATTTACTTTCGTGAGAGAGTTTGCGCTTTTTACACTTTGGATAGCAAATGTTTGTTATTTTAAAACATTTACCATACACTCACACACGCACAAAACATAAATAGTCATTTTCATGGTAACTAAACAAAAAGACGCTTTTATGAAAAATGTTACTTACCGAAAACACATGAACGTTCATAATATTTGTAAATCCACACAAAAAAAAAAGAAGTTTGCAATTGAAAATTATTACGGCGCACTGTTTTTATATAGTTTGTGCAAAAAAGCGAGAGAAAAAAAGGCACTCTGGTCATCGTCGCTTTTTTTCCGCTGAAAGAGGAACAAAAACTGTAGTAAAGAATAGGACAGTGTTGGTCGGTGTGGCATCCCGGTGTATCGCTCGCTGATAGGCTGTCGGGCTCGCCGGCCGTCTCGCTCACATCACCAATCCCGCTCAAACTTAACGTTTAAAAAATGCACAAAACCACCTCGCTCCACCAAACAACCCACGTCATTTTATTCGTCGTCGCCTGCGATAATTTTCCGAATTTTTTATTGATTTTTCAAATCATCCACGTAATTGTTGGATTTTTTCGAAAAATAATACAAAATATATCGTTTCCACAGCGCGGCTCCAATCTGACGCCCCTTCTTGGCTGGAGATGCTAGCCGGATTAGCCTGCTAGCTCACTTCAGACTCCACTTCACTATTTGTTGTCACTACACATCGTCTTTTGTGTCCGCTGCATCCATCCACCGGGAAACAGACGCCTAAAATTTGTGGTAGATTTCAGAAAAAAAATCTCTCTTTGTTCTCTGGAAACAAAAAGAAAAAAGTGTCCCCTCGCTCAAATTACTGGACTACAGTACGGAGCCTCTCTAGGCAGCTGCTGTTGATGTAGCTGCTCACTCGAAAATGGCGCCGAAAGCTCCAGTCTTCATTCAAATTGGCCGGAGCCTCCCCCTGCCCGCATTGGGCATGCCGGGACCTAGAGCACCGCGCAGGATTGGTCGAGACAAAATGCACCCTCAAACCGGCTAGCAACCCAAAACCCACGCACAATATCCTTACACGGCCAACAGAGCACGGTTTAACTGTAGCTCTGCCAGTCTGTGTTTGAAAAAGCGATTGTTACCAGTGCATTCGCGTTCACACCATTGATAGTTTTAGGCGTACGTATATGGTTATATGCAATATATAGCTTAGGGATTTCAATTGCTTCCAAAATCAGATAGCTTTCAACGCTGTCAAGGATAAATTCACCCTATAAAACGTGATTTAACCCTAAAATGAACATGAAATGAATCGTCTACTGAAGTGTCGGTTTTCTAGTAACTATAGTGAGCGTTTTACCAAGCGAACAATCTTTATTTATTATTTTCCATCATTCGTGATTTTAAGAGGGAATAAAACGCTATTGCGGTTCAGATTTCTTTCTTTTTTACGGCCAGTTTTGAAGGTGCGTGTACTGTTTCTATAAGAAGATGAAAGCATGCATTAAATGACCGGAACGTTAGTCGTGAAAACGAAGCAAACGACCACAACACTGACTGCAAGTAGCTTGACAACAGACCCTGCGCTGCTTTACTACAGCAGACAGTCACAGCAGCGAGAGCAACAGCGAGCTGCGTCACTCACACCACCAGCAGCGTGAAGGTTGATTGGGAGAAGAAAGAAACTGCGCTCCATCTGTCAAATCCGCCCCTTTCTGATGACTGCCGACTGCATCATTCGGATAATGACTTAAAATTTGGCACCGCTTTGTGACTATTTGACCAGCAAATCCCGATGATTCAGTTAGGAATATCTGGTGGCCATGTGACTAAATTGCTTTCTAAACCTTAGCCTTATTTTGCAGGCGTTAACTGCAACTGTAAACCAAGACAAAAGCTATCTACCACGTAGTACTTTTTCTATAGGCTATGTCAAAGAAAACATGATGGCTTTATTGCACAGTTATAATCTGCCCACCTTTTTAGCTATCTTGGGTGGCATCATTGCATCGTGAATTTTTCTTATTTGTAGACACACCCACATAAACTCACATGCCACTGCTGACATAAACAAGCATGAAATAGGCTATCTGCCAGTGAGTGTTCCTACATATGTGAGAAAGTCTAAGGTGTTGTAAATGGATGTAGACAGTGGGGAAAGGAAGTGACTCCTCATTTTATTTAAAGATACACTGTAAAAGACAGGAAGTGTGTCAGCAGCAAAAGAAAATAACACAAACCGTTCTATACTTATCCGACATGGATGACTAGGCCAAACGCTTCAACTCCGATCTGTGCTATAGCCTATGTGAAACCGGTCCTCTTTTTAAAGTAAAAACCTTTATGGACAATTTTATGCTCTTTGCATGTCTCTTGTAAATGTAACTTTATTTGAACATTTCTGCATCTTGAATTTAATGTTAGATACACCTTGAACTTGAATGGACATTATTATTGTTATGGTCTATTTACTATTTACCCATGCATATAACAAATCCCTTGCTTTAATTTTCTTTCTTTTTTTGCACACACAACTTTAGACCATTCCTGTTATTTCCACCCCACCACTTTTAACTGCAACAAAACCTCTGTGTATAAGTTGAAGCATGTCATAAGCTACTGTTTTCCTCCCACCATCACAATAGGTGACTAAATATCTGAACATCACCACCAACCAGAACATTCGTGTTCTCACCAAAGTTTTAGTCGAGACTTCGTCTTCTCCTTTCTTTTCATTCATCCACCAGACTTGAAATTACTTAGTAGCATACTTTAGGCTATTTAATAAAATCATATAGCCTAACTTTTCTCCTTCCACACAACTGTCAGAGTAACCAACTTTACATTTATTAACCACAACAGATCATTCATTAACCTTTCATTGTAAGAAAAAAAAGAAGAAAAAGAAAAAAAGAAGTCTATTGTTCCTGCTTATAAAATGCTGAAAGAACATGTTTCGTGTTTTTATCCGTGACAGTTTTTTTTATATATATAGGCTAGCCTACTGTATATATTTTATCAGCAGTGAAACTAATAACAAAGCGCACTGCAGGCAAGTCCAGACAAGCGCGTCAATCCTTACGGATGTCCCGCCCCTCAAAGGCAGTCCTCCGATGATGTAACTCTTTCCAAATATAGCGTGTTGCCGAAGCAACCGTGCCACGCCATTGGTGCAGCGCTCTGTCAGTATTTGCAACGTCATGAAGCTAGTGTTATTATTGTAAACAGGGTGCTTACTTTCCACGGGCTCTCGGGTCCCGAGCCTTTGCTACGCGCTTCTTTGTTCACTACATGAGAAGATCAACACGACAATAGACTACTTACGAAAAGACGTTGTAAACGTTATGGACCTCCTGTAATCGTTAATGAACCAAACAAATAAAAACAACCGAGTAGTTTCATACGGTTTTCAATCAAACCTGTTAGACACTTTAAAATGACACGACGTAGCCTATCTTCGAAGACAGCCGGTAACCCTTGCGGATAAGAAAATGTTGCTGAAGTTTTGACAAGCAGCGCGTTTTTTAGAATGAATCTAACGTTGTTCAGTGTGCAGTAACGTTCTTAATTCACGGAACGCTAGAATAGAACAACTTTTTAGAACATCCACATCATGTAAAAGCAACAATCCGGTTGAGTCAAAAACTTTTCGACAGTAGTTCGGCGCCGATAGCTTGTTGTCGAATGTTGCCACTCCTGCGCTTAAAGAGCTTGTGTCATTGTTTCAACAAAAACACATTTTAGTTTCCCCTTTTAGTCTTGCTATGCCACTGAAATTCTACCTCACAAAATGCTCAAAAATCTGTCAAAAGAGCCAAGTTACGCCAATTCCCAATGCGACGAGACTGATCAGAAGATACATCAAAGTCGATCTGAATGGCACTTACCCAAAGCTCTGGGGGGAAATTGAGGATGTGTATGAAGACATCACTTGACTCTAGTGGGATGTTAATAAGTAGCATATAAGCACGTTGACGGGTTAATTTCAGTTCGCACAACAGTTTCACCTTATTTACTACCGTTTCACAAGGTATCGAGGAAGTTCTTTTGTTCCAGTATTTATGCACAGCGTCAAAGTTGCGCGTTGAGGAGGCGGAGCGGTAGCGCTGCGCGAGAGGAAGAAAAAAAGACCAAGCGCCAGCGCTCGACCTTAGATAGCCTACTCAAGACTCAAACCCTACGACCCACACTGGATCAGATTAGGTCACGTGCTGGCTGCAGAGCGGCGACCGAGTTGGGTGTCATAACTGCAAACTATCCTGATCTCGACAACATGATGAGACCGGTGTTCCACAGCATGGCGCGCGAACGAGGCTTTACCTTTAGCTGCGAGAAATGCCAAGTGTCTTACTATGATCCGCTCAAGTGCACGTTCACAGATGACTCTTATTGCTAAGTCTCCTTCCAATGTGATATTTGATTGAATTTATGATAGAGGTAAGAAACTCCCATCATGAACAGATTTGAGATTTCTTCGAACTGATAGGCTACGATAACAAAACCAACACCAACAAAAATTAAAGTAGCCTAAGTAGTTTGGTGCATTTTATTTCAGTAGCCTAATAAAGACAATTGCATTGTTTAATTTCAAAGTGTGAGGTGGCTCTGAATGTTTTTTTTTTTTTTTTTTTCACCTTTCTTTCTTTGCAGTAGGCTATACCTGCATAAGAGAATTTGCGGATATACTTGTGTTTTATGGGGAAACAAAGTATAAAGAGAGAACTTACTGTGATTTGAAACAGCTGCCTTCTGCTATTGGCTGTGTGTTCAACTGCATTAGAGCATCTAAAGCCTGTCAAATATCATCTGCTGAGTCCCACTTTGGTTTGGATGCGTGGCACGAACGTTCAACAGTAAACAAAACTGCTTAAGCACATGTGTTTTCTGTTTTAACAATTTCATTTTTAAACATATAATGGAATAAATAGTTCATATTAAGGATTACATGTTTTTTCTGAGGCAAATAAGCACTTTTCACCTTTAAGTATTTTTTGTTTTGTGTCAAAATGCACGTATTAAGACACAACTTTATGGTTATACAAATACATGACTTTAGGGTTAAAAGTAATCCAGCTGCTGTAAACTAACAGGGGATTCGTACAACTAATTCATGCAAAATTTTGCTTACAATGTGAATATTTTATTTGAATAGTTTTATTTTGGATGGCACGTGGCGTTTAGGAAGTTAATTTGAAAGTGGGGCTATTTATAACAAGGAAAAACACACGGCCTGTTGACACAGCTGAGGTGAGGTTTTCAGCATTTTCCAGCCTTCCTCTCACTCTCAACGAGCAAATAGCCATACAGGCGGACGATTATCACGTGGCTGTAAAGTGATTTTAGGATTAAGAAAAATATATAAACAGGTATCCATCAAAATAGCCTAATCTAATAAAATAACAATCACCTAAACAATTTAGCATAATGGATTTAATATATATGCCGTTCATCAGTGAAAACAGTCAGATATTGCCTGATTTCGTTATTATTATCGTTCTTTTAGTGGTGAATCAAAGCATCTTGACCAATTCCAAACACAATCAATCAATCTGCTGGTATTTCACCACGACTCGAGACGTAAAGTAATGAAAGTAAACATGAAAAATTGCGAAAAAAAGTTTAAAGCAATAAAATAATCTCTCTGCTAAAGAAAAGCATAATTCTCGGATTTCAACAACACAAATGAACAAATGAAAATGTAGAACAACGAATTAATTAATTCGACTAATTCATTTAGCCTATTAACCAAACAAGCTGCATGTATGAATGGCTAACGAATTTCTTCGTATCCTTTCAGTTAGGCTACTACTATAGTTTCAAAATGTGAAACTTACATTTTTCACAAACAATTTTCATGTATGAAAATACATAAATCCACCATCCCATCCATATCGTAAAGCTGCTTATTTAAAAACGCGGATTATGTGATTTAAATAGGCTATAGGCTACATTTTGTAAAATGGCTCACAGTTTATACATAACAGCTTTGTTACTTTTACAGCAATGTTACTATTTCATAATAAGGCTAAGATTATAATTGACAAAATTAATTAGATTTTATTATCACGGACGCCTCCGACTTTTTCATCAAGCGTGATAGGCTACCTTCACGATTACATTTTAGGCTACACGTACACTAAAACGCTAGTTCGTATTATAATCGCGAAAAAAAAAAAAAAAAATTACGACCAATTAGTGAAAATTATATGTTATCTGATAGATTGCGCTCTGTCTGACTCATCAAACCTCCTAATGTCAAAACACGATATTTTCATCGTGTCCATCGAAAATGAAAATTAACGACGATTGGTGGTCATTTTATGAAACGCATCTTTATAGGTTGCCCATCGTAGGCTACTAAAATAGCTATAAATTCAGATGGACCTCACGTAGTTTACATAAGCCACACATTAGAACAAGACAAGTTAGCGTGTGACTTTTAGTTGATGATGAGCGATAAGATTGCACGGCTCAACCCAGTTTAGACTGATGTGCTGGTGTATATGTGCATTTCCCTCCTGAGTGTGTGTTCATGTGTATGCAAGAATAAAACTAAAAACAAGTCCCCTGTAAAATGCCACTATTTTCTTTCCAGCTATGTTAATGTGCAAGATGGGTTTGCTGTTTGCTTAATTTTGCATGTGTGTGGGAGGAGGTAAGGCTCAGATGCAAAATAAGAATCGTTATTCTGATCTGCGCCTCCATCAACCAGTTTATAAAACAGAGCAACAAGTCAGATGTGGAGAACGCGTCTGAGCTGGAAATGTCACTGTGTGTGCATGCCTTGAAGTTTTTTCCAACCAGATTTCGTTGTCTGCCTCTTACAACACAAATGAAGTTTCTCAATAGGCTAATGGTGTCTGTGGAAGAAAGATAAATGAGCAGTGGATGAGAGGGAACAATCTACCTTCACTATTAGAGTATTTTATAGACAGATTATTGTTGTTAAATACATGTTAATCAGCATAATATTTTAGAATATTAAGAAATCATATGGTGTTAAAATTGTAATATATTTTTTCAAAACTAAACTGTGATGGGCCTTTTGATTAAAAATGATTGGAGCATTACATATATGACAACTGACTTTGCTATATAAAATAAACTTCTCTTTTCTTCTTCGATGGTTAATTTCTTGTACAGCTGGGATGTCCTGGAGTCCCTGCTCCCCCTCCACCATGTCCTTGCTCAGCAGACCTTGCTGACCTGAATACCACAGACTTATGGCAGAACAGGGGGGTCCCTGATTCTCAACCAACACATGAATGCACACCCATAGATTGTGTCAATGCATGTCTTGGTTAGTTATTTTAATGAGTGACAAAAGTGTAAAAAGACACATTTCCTTTGCTCTCACAATATAAACTGAGACATGAATCATTAGAAATGGTAAGCTGAGTCACATTCTGACCAAGTAGCCGACAGACTCTACGAATGTTCTAAAGAAAAGAGAGGAGAATCTGTAGCAGTCTCATGGACAGTTCTCAAACACATACTGTAACACACTTATTTATTGACATTATGTAAACCATATCTCTGTTCTATTTTTTTTGCATTTGGTCTATTTATTGTAAATTATTTTACTTGAACCATTTTCATTTAATTCCTGTGTCTAAAATATTGTAGGCTATGTTTGAGTTCTTTGATATTTTATTGAAATATGTAGCCAGTAAAGCTTTGTTTCAATGTGATTGAGAAGACGTGAGAATAAGATAATTATGATTTCTTCTAACGATGTCTAGAACTTTCCAGCAGATAATCAGCAGTGCTATTGGTGAATTCTGCCTGAGGGAGTTACATTATGCATTTTCAAGATACTGGCGCCATCTTGAGGTGACTTATAGAAACATCAATTTTGTATAGAGGTTGGCAGGCCTATGTTTAGTTTGAGTTTTGATCTTTTGTGCTGACATTTCTTGATTAAATTAAAAGTGTTGTCTATTGGCCATACATTTTTGAAACATTGATTAACCCTCATGTTGTTTTCAAGGCATTTTTGATCCGGGGATGATTTTCTTTCCCCCCGAAAACTTAGGCCACTGGCTTTACTCACCCAGCGTATCACTGCTTCCCCAATTTTTGTGGAAACAACAATTTTGCTCTTTTTTTTTGTGACCCCCTCTTTTTTGTCAATTTGTTGTCTTTCAGTTAGGACAGGTTTTGTATTTATTTTTTAAACTGACTGGCCTCATTGATCTGAGCTTATATTGGTCAAAAATGACCATCCATTGGGGAGACTGAAAATAAGAGAATCATTTAGTGTTAAGGAGCATGTTCATGTACACAGAAAACTATTTTGAGTATCAAAGGCTTTCTTTTTCATAGAGATTAACTTTATTTTCAGATCAATGAGGCCTATACAAATCAGTAAACAAAAAAAACAAAAAAAAAACAATACAAAACAAAACCGGTCCTAATTGAAAGAAAACAAGTTAAATATATATATATTTAAAGCAATTTTTTTTGTAGGCTAGTCATTTTTGCCTGGAAACACCACAAGTGTGACTTTGCCATTTTGTACAAAATAAAAGCATTTTAAAACAAACTTCCTGGTTTAACATTAAAGCACACTAGTGTGATAAACAGTGCAATCTTATCCAGATTTTGATGAATATTGACAAAAGTATCCACAAATAAAACATTTTCTCACTTAAAAACTGAGGTGCAAAAGATATGACCAATCAGTTCCAAAAATAAATACAAAACCTAGTTGTCCTAACTGAAACAAAACATGTTGACAAAAAAGATTGAATCCAATATTTGGTGAAAATATTGCATAACCAGCGATTTACAAGCAATTTTTATAAGGCGGTCATTTTTGACTGGGAATACAAAAGGTGGTAGGCTAAAGGGTTTTCACACAGGGTTAACATGTCACACCTCCTAACCTGCCTTTAAACAATGTAGAAACAAAATGTTTTCACTTTTTTGTTATTTTTTAATTTGATTTTGTTAAAATCATGACATTATATTGTCACTAATTTCTTTATTTATTAATTTAGTTGAAGTTTTCTCAACATTTATAAGACATTTTAAATTATAATAGTTTACACAGAAAAAACAGAAGGCTGCACCCAAAGTTAAACAGATTAATTTATGTTCTTTATACATAAACTATTTTTGTCTTCTGTTTTGTTTTGTTACCAAACGGTAAAATGATGCATAATATAATTTAGTCATTTTAAGGCTATAGATTACATAGATTGTAAATCAGTAGTTATGCGACAGACAGATGACTTTTAAATAAATAGCATATTACAAATTGCATATACAAAATATGTGAAGAATATCGAGAAATATCTTACAACTGTATTTTTAATGATGCGTAAAAATGTGCTACTATGTCTTTAAGGAATTCTGGAAGACTGTACCATTTTGAGAGAGGGGTGGCTGTGTAGACGCAATTTCAAATGAGGTGTTGTTCTGTCTTCACATTTGTTAGACATTTAGAAAAAAAAATTTTTTTACTTACTTTTGAGAAATCTATTATGTTGCACAGCCAGGCTATTATGTTATATTTATGAAACATAAATCTTGTATGTTTCACACACCTATTTGAACGGTACACAAATATTTGCCGCCATTTTTCTAGAGGCAGAACATCTACTCACTCACCGGCCTTGCGCGTTTACATTATACACATCAGAAAACCGTTTGTTACAGTTTAACGTTTTAACTCAATCCTTGAAATGACCACTAAAAAGAAACGCTCTGCGCACACCGACAACGACAGCTGGGTTGTCATTGCTCCAGGTACATTTACTAAATTTACACTGTGTTCCGTGCTACATACTTGTACTTTGAGAAAAGTTGTTTACATAGTTTTCAGTGCACATCTTTTTTTTCTGTGGCTTATAAAAAATGTTTTTAAGTGTGCATTATTAATGTAAACGTTGGCGTGAGTGTAAGTTACCTTTTTAGCCCACCTAAATCTACATGCAGTTCTGTTATGCAGTTGATAAATCCATATTTAATTGAGTTTTGTGGCATGTGCTGACCCTTCACTTTCAGATTCAGCACTGGACACAGGCAGATCCGAAGACAGTGATCCATCCTTCATCAAACTAAAGAATCCTGCTACAGGTGGCTTTTAGTGTTACAATAACAATTTAATCAACTGCAACTGACAGTTTAGTGGATATATACCTTTATTTAGTCATCCTGTCTATCAGCTAAATAAACTGAAACTGACTGACAGTTCTGTCATTGTGAGTGCAGGAAGTTCTTCGCTGTACCTATTTAGCTGTGGTGATATCAGTGTTTATGAAGTTAAAGCCTTTTCTGAAGACTTTCAATCTTGGTTTATTGGACAGACAGTGCAAAGAGGTAAGCTCACAGAAAGTGAACTATCCATTCAACATGTGATTGTACTAGTTGTCTAGTAAATTGCTGATGCCATTTAAGTGAACTAACAGCTCTTCTATTCCTGTGTGTCCTCAGATGGTAGACTGCTGTATGTGACTTCCATTGATCCTTTATTTCTGCTTTTGCCATACATTAGCAGTGTCGCCACCGAGGTAAACGATTAGTTGAAATGCAAATATGATAGTAAAAGTCAGTCTGTTGTTGTTCACATGAGCTTCACGAGTAATGCTAGCACTCTTCTCGTAGGGAAAGTTCCAACCGGTGAAGCAGATGGTGATGGATGAGGATTACCCTGGATGCACAAGACTTCTGCAATGCAAACAGGGAGTGGACTCCCTTCATCATGTGGCTGATGAGAAAGGTGTGCGAGTCTGTAGGCATGTATATAGTGCCAGATCATGTACAGATACAGTATGATGTCAAAATTTTGTGCCACATATATAAATGGAATCCTGTTTTTCAGAGGGTGGTGGTCAGAAGTTTCACAGATATAACCATGAGAAGACCTTGGAGTGGCTTAAGAAAAAGGTTCAAGCAATTTTGAACTTTTATGATATAAAACCCCATTTTGATTAGGGCTGTCACGGTTCCTCGATTAAATTCGAGTACTCGATTTAAATTTTTTTACCTGTGTTGAGTATCTGGCAAAATACAGTAAGTGGCGCATTTCACAGACGAGAATCCATGAACCGCATTATTAGACCGTTTTCTAAGGCTACACAATATAAAAACCATACTATAGCATAGTGCTAATTTTGAATTCACAAAGACTGTGATTCGGTTAAATAAATATATTTTAATATAGTATATATATATATATATATATATATATATATATATATATATATATATAAATATATGCTGTGGGTTTGGGTTGCTTATAACATTCATCTGAGAACGCAATGTGAGAGCGCCATTTTATCAGATTTGTAAGTTCAGCTAAAACAGGAGAATACATCAATATGTTTCTAAACATTTTTTTGCATGTTTTGATGTCCACATTCTTTTTCATGAAATTACAGTGGCTGTAGCATTTATAAGATGATTATTTTATTCTATAAAACCATATGTTCACTTGCTTTTGATACTTTATTTGAACCAAATATTATTGCCTCATTGTTATTATATATGTATTTAAGTCATTTTAAAGGCTTAGGTCTTTGCTTAGGTCTATTTTTATTACCACAAAAATATCTGATACTCGATTACTCCTCAAAATAATCGACTGATTACTCAGTTACCAAAATAATAATTTGTGACAGCCCTAATTTCAATAATAAGAATTTTCATCCTAACCTTAACCCTATTTGAAAAGAATTTTGAAAAATTCTTTCAGGTTCAGCGGACAGTAAGCACACTCAAAAAGAGCAACATATCTGTGGGTGGAGGAGTGAAGTCCAGCACATTTGTCAGAGTCAAACAGGAAGATGCTACTGAAGGTAAAAAAAGGATGAATAAATAGAGACGGATCATGCTTGTATGCATTGTGTTGCTAATATAATGGTATTTGTTATCCTTTTAGAGGACTACCTCCGTTACGCACATGGTCTCATATCAGAGTACATTAGTGAAGACCTGAGCAAAGATCTCCTCAAGTATTTGCAGTATGTACACATACATGTGTTTTCATGCACTCATCGTTCACATAACCTTACAAACTTGTCCTCTCAAACAGGTTATTGCCAGACTGTCATTCACATTTTTACCTTGTTATCCATAGTCACATTTAGTCTCTCATGTTACAAGGTTGCCAGAGATATCCAGCCCTAAAGAGACAGAGCCACCTTCCAAGGTAATCTTACTGCTTGAAATACCAAATATTTGCATGTTACCGCCATGCTTGAATTTTTATATTTAAATTACGTATGGTCTCGCTTTACTTTATTTTATGCAATGTTAACCATATCTGCTTGTAATTGTGTTGTGATTTGTTTTCTGATTTCCATTTCTTCTCAAACTCAGTCAGCTTTTGTCATTGCTTCAAGAAGCGTCATAAATGCTTTGTTTCTGAATGCAGTTAGTGGAATTGGTGTAGCAGTTCACTTTGATTCAAAAAGATCTTTTGGTGGCCTGGTTTTTCTGACTGCTGTCTTGCATTTGATAGAAACGGAAACTGTCAGATAAACCAGTAGAGGCTGGAGAAGATTACACCAAGTTCAACAGTGGCGATTTTGCACGAAAAGTGAGTTAGAATAACAAACAATGTGGTGATGGGATTAAAGATGCAAACATTGAAAGAAAATGAATGACGCACTACTGCTAAACTATCTTTTTCTCTCTGTCTATGCCTAAAAAAAATCATTCAGCAATTCATGCTTCAAATATTATTGGTTGTAAATGTATGTTTTCTGATTAATTTTAGCTACTGTACTACAGTTTTGATAATTGTAACATTTTAAATATGGTCTATGTTATCTCAGCCACCAAAGAAGATGACTGCAGCTCAGAAGAGTCTTGCCAAAGTAGACAAAACTGGGATGAAGAGCATGGCAGCGTTCTTCAGTCCCAAAGTCAAACAAGAGAAGAACTGAGTGTTAGTGTGAGTGTCAAAAATTTTTTGTTAATAAAGTTAATAGAAAATAAATTCTGCTCCATTTAATTTTTTTTGGCTTCTCACCATGTGCTGTGATATACAATATGATATATATGATAATGATATACAATACAGTTCAAAAGTTTGTGGTCGGTAAGATTTGTTTATGTATTTGAAAGTCTCTTATCCTCACCAAGACTGTTTATTTGATTGGAAAAAAATAAAGTAAACCGTAATATAGTGAAAAAAGTATTACAATTTAAAACAACTGTTCTACATTTTAATATATTTTAAAATGTAATTTATTACTGTAATGCAAATCTGAATTTTTAGCAGCCATTACTCCAGTCTTCAGTGTCACATGATCCTTATAATATGCTGATTTGCTGCTAAAGAAACATTTTTTTTCATATTCTCAGTGTTGAAAACAGTTGTGCTGCTAAATATTTTTTTTATGAATAAAAAGTTCAAAATAACAGCATTTATTTGAAATGGCAATTTGTTGTAATAATGTAACCTTTATTGTCACTTTTGATCAATTTAATACAATTCTAAATATAGCATTAAATTATTAAAATAAAAAAAAATCTTACTAACCCCAGATATTTAAACAGTAGTGTATGTAATGTAATATAACACATTCTTCTTTGGCCCATAATGTAGGATAACTTCAGCTGTATGTCGTTAACTTCCTTCAACTTTATTCTCTGTTATTGATAAACACTCATTGCACCTGTTGTGGTGTTTTGAGCTTAGTTTTTATAGTCTGAAAGGGTAATACCCGATTCCTGCTTCCTTTTTTCAAAAAAAGAAACCTGACCTATTTAGCCCTAGATTCAAACACGTGCGTCTAGTTCCTCTTTATAGGTTTTAATGCTAAAAAAAACAGTCTCAATAGTAGAAACTTAAACTAGTTCATGTAGTTAAAACGATTTAGCATTCTTTTCCGGGTAATTGATATACTTGTAGATAATCACAAACCATCATAAACAATCATAAAAAAAAACGTACAAACCTACCAACGAAAAGCACCTACTACTAGTTTGAGGGATGTCATACAAAGAAAGACTGCAGTAAAAAAAGTTTTACTGTTAATGTTGTCGTAGTTGTCAAATTGTTTTAGTTTTGCGTTTGGCTAATAAAGTCTTCTCACCTATCGTAACTAGGCAGTAAATAGCTGGCCCCCTGGCCTTGATGTGTTTTGGATCATTCATACGTCTGGTTATCTGACTGGTTCATCAGATAGGTGATCCTCAGATCTGAGATATAGTGATAAGGAAATTCCAGTTGCTCTGTCTGGAATCAGTGCGTAGGATGATTGTTCCACGTCAAGCAGAATGCTTATGCTCTGCTGATTGCCTTAAGCGTTTGCTATGGAGAGCTACTGAAAAAGAGATTCTAATCTGCTGTGGATTATTTATGAAGCTTGGGCAGTGAGTAAGCACTGACATGTCACAGAGCTCACGTCCTCTACCAGGCCCAACTTCTTGATCACACAACAGTGAGCATTCAGTTGTCCTCTGGGCACAAACAGTGGAATAACAGTGTTGATTAAGCAGCTAGTCTTTCTTCTTGAGCTTGGGTTTGAAGCGCAGAGTCTGAAAGGCACTCTCTACCACTTTTGGCAGGTGGATAGGGTTTCGTTGCAGACATCTCCTGCTGCCTGTGCTTCCCATGTGTCCCTTCCGCTGGGCTGCTTGCCCGTGACTGATATCTGAATTCTTGGGCTGTGACTCCGTCATGGAGATTCGACGAGGGTCCCGAAGCACCCAGTTTGAGTGAAGGTCATGCTCACTGGTACTGGTTGCCACTAGAAAACATTAAAATTGGAGGAGGGATAGAATCAAACATGAAACAATAAAAAAATATATATATAAAAAACATTGGCTGAACCATTAAGGGAAAAAACCAAACGTTCATTTTTTAATGTTTCCTGAAGGTTCACAAAGTACAATATAAAAGTAAAATATACTTTCTAGTAAGATCTATAAAGTACAACATCCCGCAACTCCATCTTCCATGCTGCCTTTAGAGTACTTTGGAGTATTCTAGAATTTGAATGTAAAGACAGTCTTATGTAAAGTTCCATACACACCTATGAAGTCCACATCTGCATGCCCGTTGTCCACATGTGGTTTTCGACTGGGTTCTGGGTCACAGCTTGCAATGACTGCATCAAAGAACTGGAGAGTGTCTTCCTCATTTGGGATTGGTGGAGCAGAAGGTTCAGGCCGTGAAGTCTTTGAAATACAAAAGATGATGTGTGTATTATGATAAGTTGCATTGCTGATTCAAACAGTATTTCCTTAGCATCGGTTTCATCAAGGTTGTTGTTATTCTTGGAACTACTGATAAAGGATCAAACTAAAACTACTGTACCTCCTTAAAATTAAAAGCCTGTTCACACAATCCCACTTTTCAAACTGAATTATCAAAGATTTTCCTTACAAAATTAAACCCATAGCATTCACAAAAATTTTAGGGAACTGCAAAGCAGGAGCAACATTCTCCTAATCCCTAGTGAAATATTCGGAATATTAAACCTTCTCATGGTTATATTATGAATATCTTTAACTAAATAATGCAAACTAAGATTGAACTTTAAAAAAAAAATGCATCTTCATATTTTAACGCAGATGAAAAAATTATGGCCCTTTAATAGGCTATAGATTTCACAACTTACCTTACTTTGCCCTTTAATAATGTTCACTACTTCTTCCGTAAGGCTTAAACATACTCAACATACAGTATAAACCTTGCCATGTTGCATCTCACCTGTGCAGCTCTGTTTTGCGGTGGCCGAGGTGCAGGGTTCTTCTTGCGGGACACGGTCTCTTTCCGCTCGCTGTTGTTGAGGTCATTGATGCTCTTGGTGTACTGACGCCTGAGCGCGACCAGTTCCTGTAAGTACTCTAAGCAGTTCTGGTTCTGGGAATAGAGCCATACTCGGTCCTCTCGACTCTGGTAGTAGTAAAGGGCCGTGCTGGAATGGACACTCACGGCGCTCACGCTCCTCTTCAGTGTGGAGTCCTGCTGCGCGCGACTGCTCTCCCCGACCACGAGCATCGACGTGCTCCGGACCAGTTTCACGGTGCACGCGCTGTGGTAATCCTCATTAGACCTGAACCTGTCCCGTGAGCGAGGCCCAAGATGGTTCGGACGGAAAACTGCGTTGATTTTCTTAAACATCACAGTCGGTGTCCGGGTGCTGTCGTTTAGTGGTTAAAAATCCGGGCTGACGACTGAAAGGATGCTGGTTCAAACCACACGAGGGTTCTATCATCATTGTGCCCCTGATCAAGACACTTTATACTGTTAGTAGCGTAAAATTAGTAAAAATAAATGACTTATTATCTTGCTTTAGTAATCGGGTTCTATATAATGATTTTACTGATGACAGTCAGCCTGTTCTGTTTCTCCACATCCCTCTCCACTTAGCACCATGCGCGAAAACTTACTTTATGTCTTCTTCATGAAATTCAGATCCAAGAGTTTGTTGGTTGATCTTGTCCATGGTGCTGAACTCCTGTTTTGAGCCAAACGCATAAAGGACACATTACAGGCGATGGTGATGACCATTTCTCAGCCGTAAAGAAGACATGGTAGGTTTCTAACACAGCCATGGCAACGGCGCGCTTGTAACTCTACACTAACAAATTAATAATGAACCAAGCTTGGACATATTGGGCTACACACATGTGCTGGCCATCACAGTTAGCCCTATGATGCGTTGGATTACATTAGATACATTTTCTTATGCATAAATTATTATCACAATGTATGTGTGTTCACTTAATTTTTAGGACGTTGCGGGTGAAGTGTTATCATAATGTAAATCGCCAATAAAAGATCTACTAAATTACAGTTTGATATTATTTTCTATTTACTTTCCTTCTAAATATCCTATAAATCGGAACATTTAACATTGACTATGTAACTGAATATATATTTTATATATATTATAGCCTATATCAGAGCGCAAACACCATAGCACACCTGCAGGTGATAGGTGCGTGGGGAAAAAAAGACCATGTAGGTCAAGTTGTTTTTTATATATATTATATATAAAATGAAAAATAAACTTGTATTTGACCCACATAAGGAAAGTAGGGGTATTAATACAAACTTCTTTTTAATATAAAAAAGAACCCAATTTCTACCCAATTCAAGGTTCCCATGCTGAATGTTAGTTTTGATATGATGGAAACAACAAAAGAACGTGTTGTGTTTCCTGACAATCTGCAAAAAAGAAAAAAGAAAAAGATTTGGCAATACCATCACATTTTTGCAAAATGACCATGTGGATACATCTGAGATAGTCTATATGTCTCAGATAAATTATCAAAACTTGTTTAATTTTTTTTAAAAATTATAATCAATTGTAAAAAACAAACAAAAACAAAATCAAGTTATGACAACATGTGTTTTTGCATTACTTTAACTCATCAATATAAGTTAAGCAATTTTAAACTTTTTTTTATAAGTTAGTTAAACAAGATTCAACTCATTTGTTTTAAGTCATTTTAATGTAATTTAAGTTGAAATGACTTAAACATCCAAGGTGATTGTACCTTTAAAACTTAAGGCAGCAACTCTTTTTTTTTTTTTAACAGTGTGGTGCTTGGGAAGATCCGTGTGTTCATATTCAACTAATGAGTCAAACACTTGAGCTAGAGCCACTACGACGGGGCGGCTAAAGTTTCTGGTGAGGTATTAGGTGGATTCTGGGAGCTGTCTGGTCACCATAGAGAGAGTTTATTATTTTTTCCCCTAGGTTATATATTATATAGTCATCATTTTAGTTGTTTATTTTTTAGCCCTTTCTCTGACTCTTTTAATTAAATGGGTTGTTTAAAAAAATATTAACACCTTAGCATACAGTTGGTATAGACTGCACCTTATTCTGATCAAGACTGGAAACAACATGTACAGCTACCAGGTTTTTTTTTTTTTTTTTTTTTTTGCTTTTTACATGCTGTTTTTGGGTGGGTTGTTTGAAACACTGTAAAAAAAAAAAACATCCCCAAGTCAAAAATTTCTAGTGACTGGTTACATCTAAATTTTTCAATTAGTCTGACGTATTATTTCTCATTGAGCCAATGTTAACAGACTATTGCAACAAGAATTGCACTTGGGCCAATTAAAAAATTTAGATGTGACCAGTCACTGGAAAATGGAGAGGTTAGATTTTTTTTACAGTGAATAGATTAAAGCACAATAGTAAACTAATATGCAAAAAACAATTCATTCAATGGCATGGCACTCTAAGGTCGCTATTATAATGGCAGAAAATTTGACTGACTTTGTGATCAGAATTTCTGTCTGTCTAAAAGTAATACGTAGGCTACTGATTAATTCACAGACATTACTCTAAAAACAACTAAAAAAACATATTTTTGTGCCTTATATGTTAAGTGCATACTGTGAGAATATTGTGAGAAATAGCCGAATGCATAAAACCTAAACACAGTATAGAAATGTGTTGAGTTTGTGCTTGTTCATTTGTTTGTTGGTTGATCAGGTAATCTTTCTTTTTACCACAGATAGACAGATGATCACATGAATAATGAATGTAGGTGATGCAGCATTTTGTCACCAACCCTTTCGCAGATTAACTAGTGCTAGAGGTGTGCTCAGTCTACACATGCCATGTCTACAAGTGGTTTCAATTACACTGGAATTGGATTATTTGGTTTCAGTGAGGAAATGAAGATTAACTGTTACATAAGAATCCAAATAGCAGCAGGTGCAAACACTGATGTTAGAAGAAATAGGCATTAGTTTTAATTCTAATGAAACTGCATATAACAGCTGCATGAAGTGTGAGAGTTTAAGAGAAAAAAATGACAGATTACAACAATGTGCCAATAAATACCCACAACAGGACCATGGTCATCTCTTATTAGCACATAGTTTTTTTTATTCACCAGAAAAAAAATATATAACTGCTATAGCTTTTATGTTTATATATATTTAAAGTTAATATACTCTCCATTAGGGAAATTACCCACGACCCCCTCTTTCTAAAATAGGAAAATCTAGGGGGAACACAGCAGAGACAATTGGGTGTGCTCGTCTGAGATGCTGTGGCACTTTCACTTCCTCCCTTACTGGAGCATAAAACTGAAGAACTATAGCACGACTTCCACTTACAATGAAATAAAACCATATACAGCACAGCAGTGCTTAAATACTGCAGAGACTCGGAGACAGAACCACACAGAACCACCTCAGCTCAATAGCCAGAGATTCTTCAGTAGAAAAAAAAAGGTAAGCTTTAAGGAACTTTCTATCTAGGGTAATCTGGGTGATGTGAGGAGGACAATAATATTACATTGTTGGGGTCTCAAACTACTGGCCCATGGGCCACATTTGACTTTGATAATTCATATGTCCCCTCAAATGTTAATAATTTATCCTTAAATATATTTATATAAAGTCATTTATTTAGTTTTATTTTGTATTGTGTTTTAATTACATTTATTTTTATTCATTTTTTAAATATGCACTAGTACTGTTCAAAAGTTTGGGATCTGTAAGATTTTTTTATGTTTTAGAAACAAATATCTTGCTCACCAAGACTGCATTTATTTGATCGTATAAATACATTTTGAAATATTATTACAATTTATGTAATAATACTGTTTTCAACTGTTTTCTATTTTAATGTTTTAAAATGCGGTTTATTTCTGTGATGTCAAAACTGATTTGTGTGGTGATTGGTGCAGTGATCCATTTTATTTCATGAATCATCGATGAATAGAAAGCTCAAAAGAACAGCATTTATTTAAGAAAAGTTTTTTTTGTAACAATGTAAAAGTCTTTACTGTCATATCAATTTAATGCATACTTGCTCAATAAAAGTATGAATTTATTTATTTCTTTACTGACCCCCAAACAACTCTAGATCATTTGAGTTTGAGACTCCTTTTCTAAACGGTTTAGTGTGAACTGAAGTCCACTTTAACTTCTGTGTATGTATGCTGTAGATGCTGTGTGAGGGTAAGCTGTGGTGTTTGGTGTTCGAAGCTGAACCTGAGTGTGTAAATCCTCCTACATGTGACACGGTCACAGCACCATCATCGTCTCCGCTGACTTATCCCCTCTCAGCGCAAACCCCTGTCCTCTCACCTCTAGAGACTCACACTAATACGACCCGGACAAAGACCCAGCAGCTTTCGTCTACCGCCCCTGCGACAGGACGGCAACCCGCCCTAAGTGTGGACATCCCCAGGCAGGCAGACACCATAGAAGCAGAGGCATTTTTAGTGCCTTCGAGCTGCCACAGCATCTGTCAGCATTACAACGATTTACACATTGCTGGTGGTCAGGTGCTGCCGCTCAGCCCCAGTGCAGGGGACGTACAGGGCAATCACATTCAGGACCCCCAGGCTGGGCCCTTTCTTCTGTCTGGAGATGTCCCCTCACCCTCCCTCCTGCCTCCTCTTGTCCACGAGTACAGGAGCTCGAGGCGCTGGAGAGAAGAAAGCGGGCGTGAACGGCCCTCTCTTCTGCAGTTCGGCCGGCCCCTCTCTAACTCACAGCTCAACGGCTACCTGGAACAGAAGCTTCTGGAGCTGTACAGAGAGTACCTGACCGAGGGACCCACGGCGACAAGGCCGGTCATGGCCTCTGAGCTACTGCAGACCAGCCTGGACCAAATGACCCTCCAGCTGAGCCGTGAACAGAACATGGAGACGGCACGGGCCAAAGACATGCTGCTCAGCTGCCTGCTGAAAGTCACCAGCAGTTATCAGTCCAGCGAGATCAGCACCCCTCTACTGCAGATCTCCACTGAGACAAAGTGAGTTGGATACGAGGCAGAAGTGGGAAAAGAAACATTGTGGCAGTAAGACCAAGGAGATGGACTTTCATATAACGTGCAACAACTATAGTAGCTATAGCTATAGCTATAGTAATCCTAAATTACGACCCCAGTTGATGAACCCACTGACTGTAATCAAGCTGTGCAGCATAATGTAAACGCATTGTGAAACTTGCTGTTTGTTTGATGAACAAAAACATGTAATGGGTAATAGAACATATTGAGAAACTCTCTACTGCCACCTACTGCACAAATTTGGCTTTGAAATAATTATTTACATTTATATTTCCATGCCTTGATTGTATCAGCATTTTGGGGACAACTGCACCTAGTTACACAAAATACCACCTTTTACACTCTTGCATTTAAAAGGTCAAAGTAATATTAAATATATAAATACCTACTAATAGTCTTAGAATCAAGAGGTCACTGGGCATTTCTTTTATGCAAGGAATAATTGACTCTGGGCTGTTGAATTATTAGAAAAAGCGGAGTAGCCGTTAAACATCGGGTGTGCATTATTTTTCTAATAATTCAACTGGCCGGAGTCAATTATTCTGCTTATATGGTTACCACACCTCAAAACTTTGTTCAGATGATGTATTTCAAGACATTTGTCAGGTTTTTGTCAATGTCAGTGTAATAGCGCCGTTATTACACCGTTCGTGAGAAATATCGTGCAAATTTTAAGTTGTTAAACTATTTTACTGATAAAATTGCCAGAGCAGCACTGACAACATTTCTGTGTGAGTGTGTGTCCGTACTGAATGTGCGTGCGTTTGAGAGGAAGAGAGAGCAGGAGAGCTTTTCCATAATAAATAATAATAAATGCATAATAAAACGAGATTATGTTTACAATGTTTATTTGCTTGGTCAGTGTCCTTGTAGTTTTTTTTTTTTTTTTGCTTTTATAGGCTGAAAAACCTTTGAAATAACTAAAATCATTTGGCAAAGTGATAAAGACGTAATGCGGTCAAGACCTGCCTAGAACTACTTCTCCTTAATTGCACACCTTAGAACGTTCAAGAATCTCTCGCTCTTAGAATCAGATTCAAGCATTCACCAGCCCCGTAGTTTAATCATTTATATATGACATACATCATCAGCACAGTCAATTAAATGAAAAAATAAATAAATAAAATTAAGCATTACATAAAACTTGTAAGATCTAAAGTGAGTCTTTTTTTACTGAGAAATTTACTGGTAAGATGAGCAGAGGAGAAATGTTACAGCCAACACCGAAAAATGGAAATAATCTTTCAGTAAATGTGTGTGTAAAAGAGTATATGTGTGTGTCAGTAAGAGGGTCAGAGAATGACAGTTTTCCACTATCCCAGTCCAGATGAACTCTGATCCTCTGCAGTTTCTCTTTCACCGGGAGGAGAGTAGGTGATTGTGGTGATACATGTGCTTTATATTCACCACAGAAATGCCCCACCAGCCAGATTCCACTCCTTGAGAATATTTTATTCCTCCTTTGAGCGGAGTCATTCATCACTCCGAGGAACCAGCCCGTACTGTCTCCGACCTCAACATCCCAGCAGTGAGACCCTGAGTCAAAGCCCTCTGAGCCAAGAACACACGCAAACATGTCGAATCTCTCTGGGTTATCAGGAAGTGTCTGTTCCTCATCGCTGTATGTCACACTGGTCAGATCATCGGATAGGATGAGATTACAGTGAGCAGTGTTGGGGTCAAATGTCACAGGAGCTGAAGCAAGAGAAAGACACACAAACATGAATCAAGACAAATGACTCTTATGACGGGGCTGAATTCATTGTTGTGTTCTGTACTCACTGTATTCAACACTTTTCAGCATCTTCTGTAACACAGTGAACTTCAGGTTACTCAGGTGTTGTGGCACATTGATCAGCACTCCAGAAATTTTCTCTGGATCCGGCAGTCTACACTGGGAAACTCTGGAAAAACGTTCAGGAGTCAGTGATGCTGTAGGTTTGAGTTCAGAACAACAGAGAAACAGGAAAAAATAGTACAAACCTTTTCATAGTGGCCTCATAGTTCTGTAATAACAGAAATACAGATTAAATAAATTAACACTTTTTTAAAAAGGGCATATTTTCCTTTTTCGGAAAGTACATACATAAACATGCTTCATACTTGTAGGAATAAAGCATCTTCAGCGTTCATCTCCTCCTCTATAGCTGTGATTGTGGCAGAAAGAGATGACAACTCTCTGCTCATCTTCTCAATCTTCTTCCTCATCATCTGACTCTTTTGCTCTTCTTCCTCTTTCAGTGCTTTTTTCCTGGCCGCCTCTTCATTACATAAACTTTGGCGAAGTTTCACAAACTCATCCTTGATCCATTTCTCTGTGTATTGAGCCTGAAACTGAAACCATTGACATTTCGGATGAATGAATGACTATATTCTAACATAAACATATATTTTACAAAGATGGGGTGCTTCACAACTTTATACCATAGTAAATACTTACCTTAATATGTTCTGCAGTTTGAAGTGAAGTCTTTTGAAACTCCTGAAATATTCTCAGCCTTTCCTGCAGTGGTTTTAATGCAGTTTTGAGTTTCTCCTGAAAAAAAATAAATAAATAAATAAACAGAACAGATTAATATGAAAATGTCTGTTTTCAACTACTGTAACATAGATACTGCAGGATTTGTTCATATGATCATATGATATTATAATGCCAATATGCACTGTGGCCTGGCCCTGTGTTAACAGAGCACTGGCACATGGCCAGGTACATGTGAACCAGTCATCTTGCCAGCTCAGGTGTGGAATCACCTGGCTTCAGTAACCACACCAGCTGATTTTACAACTGATTGCATTGATATATTGCTCTCTGTGTTTCAGGATGCGTCAAGTCTTTTCAAGGGGAAAAATAAATAGAGGTTAAGTAAAAAGGAGTCACCAAAACAACACCTGAATCTGAATGCATCCGTTGAATAGAAATGTTTGTCTCAAATGCCAACACCAGGCTGAAAAGAATACAGATTAAACAAGGAGACTGAATTGTTGATGGAAGTAAAATATGAACTTCTACATGATGCTTGTGATATAACTGACCAATATCAGATACATTTGAGATCACAGTGAACTCACACTAAACGAATAGAATTAGAGTTTAACACAATGATATCACAGTGGTCTTACATGGCGAGCTCACAGTATGAGTGCGCTGTGAAGTTAAACTTTTAGCTCGCTGTGACCTCATATTGTGACCACATCATGAGTTTCCTGGGAGCTCATGGTAAGATCACTGAGAGATCAAATTGTTGACTGGGATCACATGGTCCCTTGACATCCCGACGTGCGATATTATCAGTTTAAGTTTTATTTCCTCGCTAATGGTATTTATTGTAATGATATATGTCCCAGTTCAGTTTGTTGCAAACACGAATCACGCAATTTAGAACATAAATATAATTTACATTAAACAATACAAAAAAATATTTAACGTGTTTCGGATGAAAAAACGTTTTTTTTTTGTTTTTTTTACGTAATACATTAACACAACGTTTTGTAGGAATATTTCCAGGAAGTTTTCCTTCTTAGCATTTTTTTTTATATGGCGTTTTGGTTTTATATGGCGTAAAAAAAAAAAAAAAAAAAAAAAACCCAGTAAATTCAAAATAGTCTTATTTAAAGCAGATCGATTTTTTTTCCTAAAATACAAGTCATCATTGGTCGTAGTGTTTCCAGAGATCAGATAAAGAACGTTACCTTTGCTGCTGAAGCGGTGTCGGTGGAATGTAGTGGGATGGATGCAATGTTGTTGTCTTCATCATAAGCTGCTGTGTCCATCAGTTCTCGTCGTCTCTTCACTTCCAGTGAAGGAGTTGACTCCGCACATCGTTTCTCTCTCATCTTCTTCCACGTATCCTTAATAAGCCATTTTATTCTCTCTGCGTCTTTGGACACGCGATCGTACCTCAATAACAGAGTTCTGCATATGCCGCAGACGGCCAGAGTCGTGTCCTGAAGTTTGCCAACTAAGTCCTCCAACACAACCGTATATTCCGCTTTGTTTTCAGACTTGTGTCCGTGATAGAGTCGATGCTTGTTACATTTGTTTGGATAGAAGTCCCTACCACAAAGCAAACAGCCATTTTCCACTTTCTTCGGTTTGGCCTGTACAACGTTTCGCGGAGACTCCTGAGCCATTATTATGATTATTATCAGCGATTTCAGATTTACCCGCCCCTAAAAACGAACAGTAGTTTTAAAAGCGAACCGTGATTGGTCGCTTTACATGTCGGTCACATGATTTCTTCCGGTCTAAGTGGGCGGTTGTTGGTCTTTTTTGTCCCTGAGTTAAAATATATCGTTTTTTCGTATCGATATATGGATGGGAAATGCCATCAAAATGGACAACAAATGAAAGAAGGAGAAAGCTTTGTCCCTGCACACGCATAGAGATAATAGCCTACAGGGATAGTTCACCTGCTAGAAATAAAAAAATATGTCATCGTTTAGCTACCTTTCAAAAGACTACTGCAGTTTTTGTTACATGTAGAAAAATGCATTTTTTTGGACACGAAAAAACGTCAATATTTCAGTAGCCTATAATAATATTTAGTTTTACTGGAGTACAACTGCAGCTTTATTGCAATACATATTAACTATTCAACTGCAATACAACTGCATTACAGCTGAAGTATTACTGCAATACAGCTGATAATGCTGCAATATAACTGCGGTAGTAGGCCTACTGCAATACATAATACAACTAAAGTATAATTACAATACTACCAAAGTGCAATAGCCTACTAATAAAATGCTGTATAATAGCCTACCATTGAAATACAACCATAATATCCAGAATAAGTTTTATTTTCACACATCTGCAATATAATGAATGAAGGTAGGCCTACAAAACAACAGTGGATGTCTCAAACTGAAAGGCAACAATAAATGTTATTTTACTTTTTTTTTTGTTCACTTCAAATAACAGGCTGAGAGTTAGACAATGCATTTAAAGTGTTTATTTACAACAATCATGTGTATTTCTTCCCCCACATTATTCAGAGAGGTTTCGTTTTTTGAAGAGCTTATTCCACTTGGTTCTTATAACTGCCTTTATCTCAGATGTGGAAACACTATTTTGGATGTAGTCTGAAAAAACAAACAAACAAACAAAAAGAATCAGAGAAACTCTCAAGTTACACGCTTCACCACATGCATATAGTATGCTTAAAATGAATCTACAAGTTAATCTCTTAAAATTAACTTGGTGTCACCAAGTGTTTGTGGAAAGTATTCATACTATTTACAGTTCATTTACTGTGGCAAATTGGTCAGCATTATTAATGGCTTTGAACACTCCAGGTAAAAAAAGTTAAAGGGTTAGTTCACCCAAAAATGAAATTATGTCATTAATTACTCGCCCTTATGTCGTTCCAACCCCATAAGACTTTCGTTCATCTTTGGAACACAAATGAAGATCTTTTTTGATGAAATCTGAGAGCTTTCTGTCCCTCCATTGACAGTCTACGCAACTTGCACAATAACATGCATTTCTGGAAAAAAAAACAGAAAGACACAATCATTTTTAAATACTGCCAGCGCCCTCCACAAATATTGGCCCTCTTTATCCTTTATCCTATTATTGGAAAACAGTATATTGAATATACAGTGAGGAAAATAAGTATTTGACCACCCTGCTATTTTGCAAGTTCTCCCACTTAGAAATCATGGAGGGGTCTGAAATTGTCATCGTAGGTGCATGTCCACTGTGAGAGACATAATCAAAAAAAAATATCCAGAAAACACAATGTATGATTTTTTAACTATTTATTTGTATGATACAGCTGCAAATAAGTATTTGAACACCTGAGAAAATCAATGTTAATATTTGGTACAGTAGCCTTTGTTTGCAATTACAGAGGTCAAACGTTTCCTGTAGTTTTTCACCAGGTTTGCACACACTGCAGGAGGGATTTTGGCCCACTCCTCCACACAGATCTTCTCTAGATCAGTCAGGTTTCTGGGCTGTTGCTGAGAAACACGGAGTTTGAGCTCCCTCCAAAGATTCCCTATTGGGTTTAGGTCTGGAGACTGGCTAGGCCACGCCAGAACCTTGATATGCTTCTTACAGAGCCACTCCTTGGTTATCCTGGCTGTGTGCTTCGGGTCATTGTCATGTTGGAAGACCCAGCCTCGACCCATCTTCAATGCTCTAACTGAGGGAAGGAGGTTGTTCCCCAAAATCTCGCAATACATGGCCCCGGTCATCCTCTCCTTAATACAGTGCAGTCGCCCTGTCCCATGTGCAGAAAAACACCCCCAAAGCATGATGCTACCACCCCCATGCTTCACAGTAGGGATGGTGTTCTTGGGATGGTACTCATCATTCTTCTTCCTCCAAACACGTTTAGTGGAATTATGACCAAAAAGTTCTATTTTGGTCTCATCTGACCACATGACTTTCTCCCATGACTCCTCTGGATCATCCAAATGGTCATTGGCAAACTTAAGACGGGCCTTGACATGTGCTGGTTTAAGCAGGGGAACCTTCCGTGCCATGCATGATTTCAAACCATGACGTCTTAGTGTATTACCAACAGTAACCTTGGAAACGGTGGTCCCAGCTCTTTTCAGCCCAGAACTACTCCTCCCGTGTAGTTCTGGGCTGATTTCTCACCTTTCTTAGGATCATTGAGACCCCACGAGGTGAGATCTTGCATGGAGCCCCAGTCCGAGGGAGATTGACAGTCATGTTTAGCTTCTTCCATTTTCTAATGATTGCTCCAACAGTGGACCTTTTTTCACCAAGCTGCTTGGCAATTTCCCCGTAGCCCTTTCCAGCCTTGTGGAGGTGTACAATTTTGTCTCTAGTGTCTTTGGACAGCTCTTTGGTCTTGGCCATGTTAGTAGTTGGATTCTTACTGATTGTATGGGGTGGACAGGTGTCTTTATGCAGCTAACGACCTCAAACAGGTGCATCTAATTTAGGATAATAAATGGAGTGGAGGTGGACATTTTAAAGGCAGACTAACAGGTCTTTGAGGGTCAGAATTCTAGCTGATAGACAGGTGTTCAAATACTTATTTGCAGCTGTATCATACAAATAAATAGTTAAAAAATCATATATTGTGATTTCTGGATTTTTTTTTTTAGATTATGTCTCTCACAGTGGACATGCACCTACGATGACAATTTCAGACCCCTCCATGATTTCCAAGTGGGAGAACTTGCAAAATAGCAGGGTGTTCAAATACTTATTTTCCTCACTGTATGTGTTCCACAGTTATTGTCCCCCTTCATTTAATACTTTGTGTAACCTATAAACCCTTCACATAAGTAAGGGCTAATCCATGGTATGTGCATTACATGATTTTAATGAACAAGGTGGAAGCAAAGAACCACCTGACGTGAAGCGGGTTGCCTCTGTGAAGTGCATTAAAATTGTGTAATACACAGCTGTTAAAATGTTAAGTTAAAACTGTCCTTAATGTTTGTGGAGCACAATTTGACTGGAAGAGTAAAACTAACAGTTATTTTTCATTAGTTTTTTTTTTTGGCAATGGGTCATTAGATCTGGCATTCTGCACACTCAGCATTCAGGCACAGAAATAAATTAGCGTGGTTGGATTACGTTTATTTGAATGAATAAACGAGGGAGAGAGAGAGAGATTGTGTGTATGTGTGAATTACCTGCGTCTGTGCAGCATCACTCTAATGAAGCTGTCAGTTTAATTACTTCAGAAACAGCTATGTTAATGTCTTGTTACTTAAAAATACGATTCTGTGTGAGAGTGACTGTGTGTGTGTGCTACAGTAAAGGCAGCACATTAATTTAGAATTGTGTTTAAACTGACTGTAACTATCTGTGCATTCATTGTTTTAATGCCTTCCAGTCAATCAGAATCAAGTATTCAAACAGGCTATGATATAATATACAAAAGAAGAAGAGAGTCCACAAGCAAACTGTTGAGAACCAATGTTAAGTACTGAGAATAATTGCTGTGGTATAACTAGATTTCATTACTTTTCCATTCTTTCAGCTCTCTCTCTTTTTTATCCTGAATCTGCGCTAATATTGTAAATCGATTCGATTCACATTGGATTCGATTCACATTGGATTCACATTGGATTCACATTCATTCGATTCGATTCACATTCATTGGATTCACATTGGATTCACATTCGATTCACATTGGATTCACATTCATTCGATTCGATTCACATTCATTGGATTCACATTCAGTTCACATTGGATTCGATTCACATTGGATTCACATTCAGTTCACATTGGATTCGATTCACATTGGATTCACATTCAGTTCACATTGGATTCGATTCACATTGGATTCACATTGGATTTGATTCACACTGGATTCACATTGGATTTGATTCACACTGGATTCACATTGGATTTGATTCACACTGGATTCACATTGGATTTGATTCACACTGGATTCACATTGGATTTGATTCACACTGGATTCACATTGGATTCGATTCACATTCATTCGATTCACATTCAGTTCACATTGGATTCGATTCACATTGGATTCACATTCATTCGATTCACATTGGATTTGATTCACACTGGATTCACATTGGATTTGATTCACACTGGATTCACATTGGATTTGATTCACACTGGATTCACATTGGATTTGATTCACACTGGATTCACATTGGATTCGATTCACATTCATTCGATTCACATTCAGTTCACATTGGATTCGATTCACATTGGATTCACATTCATTCGATTCACATTGGATTTGATTCACACTGGATTCACATTGGATTCGATTCACATTCATTCGATTCACATTCAGTTCACATTGGATTCGATTCACATTGGATTCACATTCGATTCACATTGGATTCGATTCACACTGGATTCACATTCATTCGATTCACATTGGATTCGATTCACATTGGATTCACATTGGATTCGATTCACATTCATTTGATTCACATTCAATTCACATTGGATTCACATTGGATTCACATTCATTCGATTCACATTGGATTCACATTGGATTCGATTCACATTCATTTGATTCACATTCAATTCACATTGGA
The DNA here is from genome assembly GCF_963993115.1 of Abramis brama. Taxonomy (NCBI): domain Eukaryota; kingdom Metazoa; phylum Chordata; class Actinopteri; order Cypriniformes; family Leuciscidae; genus Abramis; species Abramis brama. The sequence continues at coordinate 29,772,763 of NC_139970.1, forward strand.
TTCACATTGGATTCACATTCATTCGATTCACATTGGATTCGATTCACATTGGATTCACATTGGATTCACATTCATTGGATTCACATTCATTGGATTCACATTCAATTCACATTCATTGGATTCACATTCATTCGATTCACATTCAATTCACATTGGATTCGATTCACATTCATTCGATTCCATTCACATTAGATCCTTTTCACATTCATTTGATTCACAATTATTCTATTCAATTCTAAGCTTCCGACAACTCTTTCAGTTTATATCTAAAAACAGTTTCCCAGAAAGTTTGAGTTAGAATAGTTTATAAGAGCACAATTATACGTGATGATGTTCAATGTGCCCGACAGCCTCTGTAGTCCCATTTAGCCACTTGTTAGCAGCTGCCTTTTTCAAGACACGAAACAACTTTTAAAAAAACCCAGAAGGGGATAATACTGATGTATTTTATGTCGTATGAAAGTGTCTTGAGCTTGTGTTCACCACAGACCGTATTTCAACCAAAATCCCATAAATAAAAAAAAACATTGGCTTGTGGAAGATGGAACAGTAAGTGCGTTTACTGTTTCTGAATTTTGGTCTACAAAATGATGTCATACCTGTACCACTCTATTCAAAGTCAAAAATGACTGCCAAAGAAATCAATGGCAAATCCGAAAATACAAAGCGATTTCCTGGGGTATAATATACAAATCAGCCATGATAAACTATTCTTTCATACTGTCTAAATATATATGCAACTGGAAAACCTATTAAAAGTAACTATATCTGAAAACTAGGGAATGCATACACTTATGGCTATACAGTGGTATTAGACAAGATTTTCTTTATTTCTTCCACCACAAATCCCTCTTAAATGCATTGGTTTTAAAAAAAACTTGCATTAATTGATAATAATATGAAAAAGATTTTTCTAATATTTGTATTATTTTATATAGAAATAAATGGTGAATAATTTAGAGAATAATGTAGAGAAATTCAATAATAATGTAGAGAAATTCACCATGAAATTCAATCAAAATACAATTTATTAAAGAAAAAATATTATAGAAATTAGTATATTCCTTATTTTTTATTTATTAAATGTATGCTTATTGTCTTTGGTCTGTTTTGACCACTTTAGGAATAAGGTGGTCAAAACGGTGGTGACCAATAAGGAATACCTGACAGTTGATGAGGGTGAGAGAGCTCCAATAGAAGAGGGCAACATTTTAGCAAAATGAATTTATATGTAAGATAACCAAAGGTGAAATGTTACAGCCAACACCAAAAAGTGGAAATAGTCTTTCAGTAAATGTGTGTGTAAAAGAGTATATGTGTGTGTCAGTAAGAGGGTCAGAGAATGACAGTTTTCCACTATCCCAGTCCAGATGAACTCTGATCCTCTGCAGTTTCTCTTTCACCGGGAGGAGAGTAGGTGATTGTGCTGGTACATGTGCTTTATATTCACCACAGAAATGCCCCACCAGCCAGATTCCACTCCTGCCAAACAACACAAACCTTTTCATAGCTGCATCATAGTTCTGTAACATTGCAGATCATACAATGTAACTTGAGTTCATTTTTAAAACTTGCTTGCATTTGTCTCCAGTAAAAATCAATCTGCTGTAAGTAAATAAACATGCTTCATACTTTAAGGAATAAAGTATCTTCAGATTTAATCTCCTTCTCTATGGCTCTGATAGTGTCTGAAACTCTCTGTGTTCATCTTCTCAATATTCTCATTCACCGTCTGACTCTTCAGCTGTTCTTCCTTCCTCAGTTTAGCTATCCTTACTGATTCTTTCACAAACTTTGAAAGTTTGTTTTTAAAAGTTTCACAAACTCCTCCTTAATCTGCCTCTCTGTGTTGGGCCTGAAACTAAAAAACAATATACTTCAGACAAATATATAATGGTAACACTACGGTCTATCCACCTTTTTTTAACACAAATGCGTGCACAGCCATTTTTAACTTGAATGTCCAAGGCTTCAGGTGTCATTTGCTTCCAGTTATTTTAGCTGTACAAAAACAGTCCATAATCAAACAAACTAGTTTGTGAAGCAAATAGTTTTACCTTCTACTGCACTTTGTTATTATTTGGCAAAAAAACAACAACAACACAATCTTATCACAATTCTTTCTCAAGTTGGTTTTTAAGACTATTTTTTATTAAATGAATGGCAGATCATTTAGTTATGTGCCTATAGCAGATAATGAAATCTTGCACATTCATAGGAAAAAAATAGAATATATTAATAAACATTTTCACATGGTGGAGTAACCTGAAAACATGGTTTAATTCTGACCATAATATGTTTTGCAGTTTGATGCAAAGTCTGTTGAAACTCCTCAAATATTCTTAGTTTCCCCAGTAAAGGTTTTGATGCAGTTTTTCCTGGAAGAAATCAACAGCTCATAACATAGTCACAATTCAAACAATTTTAATAAATGCGATCTACCAAAGTTCCAGTGTCTCACTCCCCTGCTACATTGCTCCCTCTTCCCATGTGTTAACTTGAGTCACAATATGCATCCTAGAAAAAAGCAGCCGCTATTCCAAACACAGCCATTTTTACACGAAACTTAGCTAAAAAGCTAAATGCCCTCTTTATTTCCATGGTGATAGACATCACTCACATTCAATTTGATGAGGTCACGAGACAACGGTGTATACAGTCTGAAACATTCATCGAGGAGTAATGCCAACTGTTCACTTACTATTTAAAACATTGCTGGCACGTAATGTGTAAGGTAGCATTTTATTCTGAACATAGCAGACTATTTTTTATCACAATTCTAATTAATTTATAGGCTAGGCTATACTCTGCCTGCATAATCTAGCTTTGTGCACAAAAAGTTTGCCAGACAGTTTAGCCGCGTGTAGGCCTACTTGGTTACATTTAATTTATTGCCACACTTCAATATGTAAATTATATTATCAGAAAACTACACACATTTAGCGTAGTCATGCTTTTATTTGTGCTTAATGGATCACACAAATGAAGCTGCATGCATTGCGCACTCGGGTTTATGGCTGCTTTACATTTGACTCCACACGATGGCGCTGTTTTCGACACTTAAAAGATTTAAGAGGCTTCATTTCTCCATCCCTCAATAGTTTTTTTTTGTTTGTTTGTTTTTTGACCTTTTTGTTTTAATCAAGTTTAGCTGTTTAAGAGAGCGTTTACTTATTTCGAGTCTGGTTTTATTTTGCTCTAATCTGTTCCATCTGTAATGTCATTACATTTTGTGTGTGTGAAAAATTGCCAATTAAACAAAAGTAAACTATTCAATCAGATTTCTTGGTAACACTTTACAATAAGGTTAATTAATTAACTACTTTAGTTAACACAAACTAATTAACAAGAATCTTTGATTATTTAATCAAAGAATGAAATTAATCATATTAATTTCAACATTTACTAATTAAAATCAAATGTTGTATTTGTTAACATTAATGCACCATGAACTTACATGAACAAACAATTCCTCCAGTACCACCGTATAATCCGCATGTTCGCAAGCTTATGTCCGTGAAACAGTCTGTATTTATTACATCTGGATGGATTGAAACTCTGATAACACAGCCTATGCACTTCTTTCGGCAGAGATTCATGTGCGATGATTTAAACCATAGACAGTAAAAGAAATGGACACAGCGACCCCATTGGATTCAACGGAGAAAAGTGAAGTCAATTAGAAGCACTCACTTCCTGATGGCTGACCGTACTGCGCAGACTCAAACTGAGCTTGACGACGTAGATGTGACGTGAGCAACCCGTCTGTCTTCTAGTAGCTGTGCCAAGAGAAATCTGAATCATTCCCTTCCGAAACTTGCAGAGACGGAGAGTGTGAGTAGGAGGTGTCCATGAGCTAGGAGCAGGAGAAACTTTCGCTAAGTATTCTGATGAATTACTTTGTCATTTTGCCTCCACGTCCCCCCGACTGCCCGTGTCTCCTCCTGTCCATAAGGTAATTTCTCTACTGTGCGACAGAGAGTCGCGTGGTTATGACGCAATCGTTAGCCTATTTTTACAAACACTGCTTATACGGGGCCATAACGTAAGATACAAGGTAATGGAGCCTTTTATAAATTTTCGTGTTTCTTTAGAAATAAATAATGGACAAATGGAGTCTTTAAACACCTCAGATGTAAAGTTATTCACTGTCAAAGTGACGCCAAAATGAATGGGAGTCAATGGAATGCTAACAGCAGGTGATGGTCTGCTAATCAATGGCGGCCCCCGGGGAAGCTTCAGTGTTTTCTGAAAGATTACCCCCTTGATTTAAACGGGTCAGCCTCCTCTTCTCCTTTGTTTCATGGTGGTTCATTACAGAAGTTGTGCATTATCGCCGTCTACTGTAGATTGTATGAATCACACATGTCGTCCACAAAGCCAAGTGTGAGTATCTACCATCTGCAGGTTGGAGTAATGGGCGTGACGAAAGGGGTTAGTTTCTGTTGTAGCGATTCACCTTTCGGCACGCCCATTACTCTGACCTGCTATCCCTGTCTCCTCAAAGGGGCGCTTTAAAGGGATAGTTCACCCAAAAATGAAACTTATGTCATTTAATTACTTACCCTTAATTATGTCGTTCCAAACCCGTAAGACCATTGTTCACCTTTAGAACACAAATGAAGATATGGTTGATGAAATCTGAGAGCTTTCTGTCCCTCCATTGACAGCTACGCAACTACCACTTCGACGCTTCAAAAAGTTCATAAAGAGATCGTAAAAAACTAATCCATATGAATTGAGTGGTTTAGTCCAAAATTTTCTGAAGAGACACAATCACTTTATATGATGAACAGATTGAATTTAGGCTTTTATTCACATAAGCATTCATCAACTCACACATCAGCTGTAAACAAGTTTGCTTGACGTCCAAGAACCAATGAGGTTCATTCTCACGTTTAAGGTTCCACAAGAACAAATGAATGAGGTTTGTTCTTGTGTGTAGTGTGTCCAGCATGTTCGGTTGAGCTTCTGTCCGCTGATCAATTTTTAAATGTTAATAAAAGCCTAAATTAAATCTGTTCATCATATAAAGCAATCAAGTCTCTTCAGAAAGTGTAGACTAAATAGCTGATTTCTGAAATATGCACATTACTTGGACACAGTCACCTCTGATAACAGATCTCTATAAATTGTAGTGTAGACACGTGCATTTTCTGTAAAGCTGCTTTGAAACTATATGTATTGTGAAAAGCGCTATACAATTTTTTGCATAGAAAATTGTGTACTTTTTATTTTAAGAATGACATTTTGGAATAAGAACAACACAATGCAATTAGCCTATTTATTTTATTAAGAAAATATCATATACATAAGAACAAGTGGCCTCTTTGCAAAACAAATGTCTTAAATTTTATGCGACATCAAATTATTCATAAACCTTTTGGAACAAACTAAAAACAAAAAAGCATTGAAATGTATTAACTTTATTTGTCTGGTAGCCATGTTGTTAATAGTGACTTTGTAAGTCGTTCTTGTGGCTTTGAATAAAAAAATACTAAAACCTAAAATAGCAAAACATTTATTTTTTCTCTTTACTGACATTTCTAATGTGTTTATAAGCTATTAAACTAGAAAAAGTTGAGTACACCAAGACAAACTTTTAATATTGGGTTGACAGGCCTTGCCTGAAAGTTTGAAGTAGTTTTAAAAGCTTAGGTTTGAAAGTTTTAGGATCAGGATGGGCTGAAAGGGAAGGTTTTAAAGGTGTACTGCACAACTGGGATCTATGTTTACTCAAATGTAAAAAAAAAAAAAAGTTATGACCCTGACCTGGAAGGACATCCCTCATTTCGCTGTACCAAAAACTCCACGTGCAAAAATCCTTTAATGCTGTCTGGCACATTGATGGTACATCAATACTCCTCAAATGGATAGACCATCTACATGTAAAGAATTTTCATTTATGGACACCAGGCAATTTGCTTATCGAGCTAACATGTTATCGAGTTAGCATTTGTACAAAACTAAAGCTCTTCTGGCTTTAATACAGGCACACCCCAATGTACCTACTGCGTGATGTAAATGTCAACAGCGGGCTGGTCCTTGCATCAAAGCGCTGCTTCAGCAAATCCGTATGAACAGCACTTCATCCGACTGGCGTTCCTCAGGGATGTGTGCAACTGTATCTCCCCTGTTATATCATGTTAATAGCAATGAAGTTCAATGTAACAACAGTGACCTGCTCCTTTCAAGTAAGCTGATGATACAGCTTTGCTCGCTTGCCAGACGGATGTAAATAGTCTATTTCCAGTATGTTGACAGCCGTGTCTTCTGGTTTGATAACAGCTCTTTACACATTAATATCACCAAGATGAAGGAGCCATGATTAGAAAGTTGCGCTCAAGCTGGCAGCACAGGATGTGAAGCAGGTCACCGTGTACTATAATAGACAGGAAACTTGACTTTCAGAGCAACACTGACTACATCCACATGAAGCCAAAGCAACAAACACCATTTAATGGTGAAAAATGTGTAGAAATCCTGGTTAAACATTACAGTAAGGTTCAATTTGTTAATTCATTAGATATCAGAAATATATACTAATACATTTCTAATATATAAATTAACATTATTTAATATATTATGAACTAATATGTATTAACAGTGAACAACAGTATGTTTATAAATGAACATTAACCTAGACAACAAATGCTATAAATGTTTTCATAGTTAGTTGAATTGAATGTCACTGTTACCATTGGCAGTAATCAAGTGATCCTGTTTAATTTTGCTGTTGTGATGTAACTTTACTATTTTAAGGATCGTTTTTACTTCGGTCCATACTGCATGTCTGCTTATGTTCAATGATTAATTAAATTAATCTCTAAATCTTTATATTAAAGTCTATATTAAATATTTATAAATGGTATCTGTCTGCATGCTTTCAGCCAGTTTCAAAGACCATTCTATGACAATAAAATAAAATGTTTTGAGCTATATCAGTCTGTTTGTAATACATAAATAAATGCATATATTAGATCTCATTTTCTCTTTTATTTAAAAATGTGCATTCATATGCATATGTTTCATATTTTTTGCCTATTCAACTGTAGTATCCAGTATTTATCATTTTGCTCATAATTGCGATATTCAGTTTTAGAACCTAGAACCTTGAGTTTGGTTCTCAAAATTGTCTTATTCAGACAATACACTGAGGCCTGACACTCCTCTCCAACAACCATACACACGCGCACACACACAAAATTTCACCGACCAGCTTATAGTGGTTTGTGACTTTACTGTACACAGTGAGAAACAATATAAAAAGAAAAATGATTGTGCCTCTAGAGAGATCACACATCTCTCTGTGATAGCTTTTGTTCATAATACAGTAAATATTCAAATCAGGATACACAACTAGTCTCTATGCATACTCAAGAGGTGAACATTCATACATAATTCTAATTATTTTTATAAACAATTTTTTTTTGTGCAACTGAATTAAAAAAAAATAAAAATCAAAGGAAAAATAGGAGAAAAGAAATTACAGGAATAGTTTCAGATTTTTTTTTTTTTTTTTTTACAGTTAGACCTCTGTTTACTTTCAAACCAGTCGATTCTGATTCTAGCTTTGTGTTTTTCCCCCTTAGAGTCATCAGTACATGCTGCCATAAGTGAAAACCCCTAGATCAGTAAAACCTCTAGACGAGATACAACAAACATATGTTGACTTTGGGCATTTATTAAATCATATGGTATGTGTTCAAGCGGAGATTATTTGATACCCTATTCTAGAATGCGAGTATACAAGCCCGTGTCCCTCTGTGAAACATGCCAGCATGTATCTGAGTTACACAGCAGCTAGAGGAGAAAAAGACAAGCATGTAACCAGTGAGTTAGACGTCAGACTGAGAGTTAAACGGATTAGAAATGTGAAAGGTCTGTATGTGGATCAAAAGTCCTAGACTATGAACATAAATAAAAAAATACAAACAAAAATGCAGCTGATTATTGTTTCAGAAGTTAACATAAAACATTTACTTTTCTCCACAGATGAGAACAATGTAGCAAACTGTATAAAATACCCAAATTCACAAATAAGAGAGTCTTCAGTCCCATTGTCCCAATGACCCTGTGGTATTAGAGAGAAACGGCACTCTTCAGATATAAAAATAGATTTCTCGTCTTTTAAAATCCACTTAATATTTGAGAAATAATGCTGTTCCTCTTGTAAGAGAAGACAGCACCGCTCTCTGATCACCTCCGTCGACCCCTTTAGGCTTTCGTATATTTTGCATAATTTGTAATATATTTCCTTCTTGAAAATTTTGCAATTAAAACCATAAATACATACCTTACATCGGACAACAGAAAGAGGGACGGAACAAAACGCAGTAGCTTCCGAGCAGAACGACAGTAGCTAAAATCAAACGAGGAATATTTCAGTCCATTTCAAAAGAAGGTAAAAAAACAAAAACAAAATCTCAATCAAATGTCCTTGTCCAACCTAAAAAAGAAGAAAAAGGGACGAAACAAAAGCATCGAGCATTAACGAGTAAAAATAGATGGCGTGATCAAACCAAACATGGAGACAGGAAGACAGCGTTGCTACAAATATAACGCTAACATCTACACGAGACCCTGTATACCTCCGTGTGGTGTGACTTTATTTTAATCTTCACTTTAGATGCTCAGTTCACGCCTACAGATATGGCACTACGTCGTCCCTCGCAGCTGGAGCAATGCCCAAAAGAAGACTCACATCCTCAGACCCACTTAGCGTGGACAGAACGATCATTTTGCTCACAGGAACCCACTAACCTCATTGTGTCCTGTGCTGTATGCCAGCTTATTTAGTCCCCCGTGTGCCAGGTGGCCCATACTGAGTGCGTTTCACTTCCTCTATCTTTACCAGATGACGCTGGAGATGCTCGTCTCTCTGGGCAGCAGCGGGAGCATGGCGTTGTTGGCGTGGTGCTCGTCCAGGCTGTGTTGGCGCAGGCTCTTGTTGTTGACGGGCCGCTGGCCGTTCAGGAGGGTGAGGGGCAGGTTGCAGTAGGTGTGCTGGGGTGGCAGGGTGCCTCCGGCCGTGAAGGGCAGCTCGTAGTCGTAGCTGCGGTAGTGCGAGTGTTTCTGCCGTGCCAGCGAGTGCGAGCGGTACGAGCTCCGCAGGGACGGGCGCAGCTCGGGGTGAGCTGGAGCCAAGGCGGCGGACGTGGCCGTTGCCATGGAGATGGCCGAGACGGTCTGCAGGTCGGCGAAGGGGCCGGGCTCGCCGGCGTCCAGCGCATGATTGGTGAGGGTTTGCTGGGGGCGGCGGTACGGCATGGTGTAGCGGAGCTGCTTCCAGAAGCGCGAGCCGGGCTTGTTGCTCTGCGGGCCGTTCCAGTGCACAACGCTCAGGCATTTAATGGACTGTTTTAACTCCTCCACCTCCTGGTAGTTAATGACTCCTCGCAGATCGGCACACTCAATTAGGATCACTTTAATGTCCCCTGAAACCAGAGAGTTGCGCAGACGGGACTCCAGCTCAAATATACTCCACCCGCGGCGCAGCACGTAGCTCGGGGTCAGCACGATGATCAGACGTTTACTCATGTCTACGCAGCGGGACACGTCCTCTATGTAAGCTACATGACAGACAAAGAAAAAAGAAACTGTAATTCCAAAATCACTGGTATGAGGGCTGAAAATAATGCACATTTGAAGACAAACACACATTTAAGACACAACAACCACAGTCATTCATGAACAACAATCTGTGTGTGCGCGTGTTTTTGCATTCAAACAAAGCTGTACCTCTAAGAAGATGTGTGTCATCCTGGTAATGTTGACTGCTCATACCTGGACATAAACATTCAGCTTTCAGACAAAGCACACATACAGGGCAAAAACACCTGACATATGACCAAAACAAACATAGTGTTACATAAACGGTCTCTGATGGCTAATAAAACATATATATCATTATTATTTTGCCCACATTTGGAATATTAATAATTGTTACATTATCATTGGGTTCTACAGAAAGTTTTCACAGAAAGTTTTAAGACTAAAAGTTATTTTGTTTTTTAACTTTTTTTCTAGTCAACATAAGGCTTTCTGATCATATTAATGCTGATGAGGGAGTTTAATTACAAATGATTCAATTACTCTGCAGTATTAGGAAGCGAGGTAAATCCAGTGCTGCTACCATGTTTATGAGATGAAAATGTCACACTTCATTATGAATGAGTTTTCATTAGCTCTGTACAATAAGTGCTGTTTGTCAAATCTGTCCATACAACTTTTTCATGATTGTTGTGGGTTTCTGAATACACTCCTAAAACTTCACAAGAAATTAATTTCTCTGATTATTTCAGAAATTTCTGCGAACATCTGGTTTGTGCAAATGAAAATGTTTTACACATTTAAGACAACATTTACAAACACACTAACAAAGACATACATGCATTCACACAAAACACACATTCTGCACATACTGCTGGTAGGAATGAGATCTCGGTCAGGGATGAAGAGTTTGTATCCATAATGTTTCTCCAGGACATCAGGGAGAATCTCCAGAGCAAAGCGTTCCTCCTCCTGTAATTCCTGACCCCACTGATCCAGCTCCACCTTACTGTAGGACAGGTACGCATCATACTCCTTATTTTCTGAGGAGAAAAGAAAGAAAGAAAGAAAGAAAGAAAGAAAGAAAGAAAGAAAGAAAGAAATTAGAGGGTTTAACAAAATATTTTGGATCATTCTGATGAAAAAAGAGTCCTAATACAGTAACAATCAGGATCAACAAATATGTAATTGCTGCAGTGTTGTGCTCAGTTACTCCTGTAGGGGGAGTGTGTGGCTTTACCTCCGTCTGTATCCTCCCCACCAAAGTGATGCCTGTAGCAGAGCAGCAGCTCAATCCTGTAGCATTTATACACAGACAATAACAACGCCAACAGCAGAAGAATCGCACCCAGACCACCAGCCAACTCAACAGTGTACATCAGCTCCACTGAGAGACACAAAATGAAAAGAGAGACAAAATAAAATTATATAAGCTGACAATTCATCCTAGAACACATTAACATTAGCATATATCATGCATTTAAACTCTTCAGCCTGTAAAACTACTGTGCCGGTAGCATGAGTGCTGGGATAAGCAGCAATTCCACATACTACAAATCAAAGAATACCATGGTATTGCCATCATATTCGTGTCCAATAAACATGGTATTGTTACATAGTCATCTCATATAATGGCCTCTCTGTTTTTTTTTAAATAAATGCTGTAGCTGTACAGAGCAGTGCCCATACACTTTTTCAGCAGCCTTGGTTCCGGAAGTATTTTTCCCATATATATATATACATCTGGACATCTGGACTACATAAGTCCGGTTTACACCCATTACTACGTTGGCAGATACTGACGCCAGCGTTCACCCCCCTCCTCCCCACCACCACCAGGTCGGTCCCTGTCCATCCATCGGGGGGTGAAGGCTCCGCCCCTGCCTTCATCTCCAGGCAGGAACTGCAAGTTTCCGTTACCCTCCGGATTTGGACTACGGACGGGGCCTATCATTTCTATTATCTATTTGATACTAATTTCCATACAACTGTTAAATAAATCTTATTCATATGTTCTCTTGCCTCCTGAGTCTTTCTGGTAGAACTACAATTCCATGAAGCATTGTGAATGAAAATCAAATTAAATATTAGATTGGTGGAGACTTTTTTCCCTAGGAATTCCGCTGTTAGTTGAATGCTGGCTGGTGGCTCAAACAAAAACATATACCATCAATTAACAACCTCGCGGCTTACAGTAGGTCTGTCTTTGAAGGTTTAAGTTATGTTAAAAATAATTCCCCAGTGGTGAAAATGAATGGGAGTTTTACCTACAGAACCCAACTGTTGCAGTCTATTACAGAAACATTACAAGTCTAGAATACTATTTCATCTGTTTTGTAACCATGGCAATATCAGTTGGAAGATTCAAATCTAATTTAAGACTTAAGTAATTTTGAGCAATATGGTTCCTGATCCCTAGCATCAAGCTTCTTGGCGAGGTAAACCGGCAAGACTTCCTTTGTCAATTAGCTTCTCAAGCAAATCTACCAGTCAGATCAGCACCAAACCAGCCTGGACCAGCATGGAAATTCATGCTGCGCTAAGGACATACACAAGGGGTGAGAAATGCAAAATGACTTCAGAATGATTAAGTGCTAATGATGTTCATATTGTTCAAAGCTCCTCTGCGCTACAGCTAATGGAGGAAAATACGCAAGATATACTCAGATGCTTCAGAGAAGCTGAAAGATTGTGAAAGCATGTTTGTTTGTGTGCTCAGCAATGAGCTGAAGGAGAGAGGGGGGTGCATATGGAAGATTTGGTTTGTGTGTGTGTGGCTTTGAGATTATCTGCAGAAATGTGTGTGTACAGCTAAGACGAGTTGAAAGAGAGAGAGAGAGAGTGTGTTTTTTCATTTGTGTGTGTGTGAGAACAGTTGAATGAGTTTTGAGTTGGGCTGAGAGGGAGAGAATGTGTGTGAACTGCTGAAGCCGTCTCCTCCTCTGAACTGCCATTAAAAGAGAAGATAGGATGCCTTCAAAGCAGCTCTCTTTAAAAAAGAGTGAATTTTAGATGCTGATGTATTTCCCTAAAGGAGGGAAAGAAAGAGACAAACAGAGAAGAGGAGGGAGACACAGGAACATGCTGTGCTGTTTATGTAAAGAAATCCCACAGCACATTAAAGGGATAGTTTACCCAAAAATGAAAATCCTGTCATCATTTACTCACCCTCATGTCATTCCAAACCTGTATGACTTTGCTTCTATGGGACAAAAAAGGCGTGGCTTTGAAGAACGCCCAAGCTGCTCTTTTCCATACAACGAAAATACATGCACAAAAGTATGGTCACAGTAGGTGACTAGGGTCTGTCAAAATACTGATTTTATTTGATAGAACAAATCATTTTCAATAATATGTTATTATTGTTCAATATTCATTCATATGACTCTTTAGGTCGTATTGTGGTGCCCCCCGGAATGTGATTTTTAATCCTCACCACTCAGGGGACTCGCAGAATTTGGTAACTTTACTGATGATCACCCGCAATTTAGCTGGATACTGAAAAACATTCTGGGCTCCCATCTGCTGTAGCTTTTGCCATACTGTGTAGAACTCGTTGAACGGCGGCAGAAAAATCTTGATAAAACGAGATTCTGCTGTTTTTTTTTGCATCGCACGTCTACTGGCAATCAACACCAGCTTTTTTACCCGAAAGTTGGAAAGTTGGAACTGAACAATAATTGCTATTAATGTTCGGTATAGAGATTTGATGAGCTCCCTCCAATTTAACCAGACCCAATTTGGTTTCAAACCGAGGAACTTCGGCAGCCATGACTAAAGAAACAAGTTTGGATAGATACCAGCATTTTCAGGCAGACCAACTGTTTTAATAATAAGAAATCTTTCTTGTGCACCAAATCAGCAAACTAAAATAAGTTCTGAAGGAGCATGTGACACTCAAAACTGGAGTAAAGTTTATTTATTTTATTATGGTGTTTTTTTTTAATATGACAGCCCCTGGTCAATGTCTGCTGAAGAAGATCAGCCTCGACATTCTTCAAAACATCTCTTGAAAGTCATACAAACAACATTAAAGTGAGTAAATGACAGAATGTTCATTAGGGAGTGAACTGTTCCTTTAACCGAGAAGCAGCTGGTATGACTCAGTCGATTGAGTTCATGTGTGTTACAGTTGAATGTGTTACCTCGCTTCCCAATCTGTACGTTGGCTTGACGTCTCCCATTGCCGTTTTCCGCATAACAGGAATAATTACCCAGATCTACCTCCTCCAGTGAGTCTATGGTCAGAGTAATGGACACTTCCTGTTCACCCAGGTGTTCTCTGACGGTCCTGGTGGAGAGAACGAAACAATGAGCCATTGTTCACCATGGGCTGTGGAATCAAAGTTTTTTAATTAGCCCCTTTTAACAGGATTTTGGGGATAAATTTTAGACTGAGCAGCTTGTAGAGATTAGACATTTTGGGAGGAAGGGCTTTGAGTTTGGTCAGCACTCAACAAATGGGGCTCTCATTTAATTATAACAAAACATTCAGTCTTGTTTGTCCTGGCTGAATCATTTGAAACTGAAATTTCATTTAAAAGATGCTGACATCGCTGCTCCTTAACTGCATGTAAATGCAAATGCATTCGGTGCATGGTGCGCGATACATTTTGCTGTGTTATTAGGATGTATTCAGAGCCGCTCTGATCCAGCTCTCTTTCAGACAGGGGAATTAATAATAGAGTGTCATCACAGCGACCACCCCTGCTAGATATAAATAGGCTCATATACAAGCTTGTGATATCAGTAATTGAAAATGTACTGTCGACATCTCAGTGAACATTTAAAGTGTGCTTTGCGGTGCACCATCTATCGTATTGAATAAGCGATTTCACAGTGGAAACTAGTTTTAAAAGCAACTGTTTCTTGAATTCCATTAAAAATCAGAGAGGTGGAACAGTAATAGTAATACATTCGAACTTTGATATATACCATGGTACTGAATTATAACCTTATTCTTTTACCATGGTATTTTACACTGAACTCAAAAGTATGGCCAAAATTTTATTTTTGTTAATAAATAGCCAGAATAAAATGATCCACCAGCTAAACCATCACAAACTGTAAATATAAATGTTAAAATATTTTATATTGATCAAAAAAATATATCAGTCTTAGCTGCTTCTATACACCTAATGCGCAATATTCTTGCAATTCTCCTGTTTGCACATGTTTTTCAGTCAGACATCCTTAATTTAGCACATGGGCTATTTTCTTTGCAGCAAAACAAGTTTACTCTCGCTTCCATTGTGTTCCTCCTTACTTGATTTCACTCTCTCGAATGCGACTCTGGTCCATGTCCTCAATGAACTTCTCTCCTTTCATCCAGTAAACAAGTGGACTGATATCCCCACTGTACCCGAAGAAGGCTCGGCACGTCAGGTTCAGCATGCTTCCTGCAAGGGGGAAGGGAGGTTTGTGATTACACATTGATATCAAACTTCTGTTTTCTGTATTCAATCGTTTCTCTGCCCAGGGATTGTTGCCTTATGTAAGAAAATGTAGGGCCCATACTGTGTTTGTGAAGCCAGAGACAATGTCCCTGCACCGGCCACTAGGGGGTCTCCATGTAATCAATGGCAGCTGACAAGCTCACAATGGCTTATTGTAGGTTAATGAGACTCACCAGTGTGCTTAGAAAAAGAAAATCATGTTTTTCTAGACAATACATTATAGTAGTATACTATTTCCTACTGAGAGCATATTAAAATGGAATTTATTTTCATTTCTTCGAATTTAATTTCTATAACATTTCTTTTAACACCCTGAAAGGGATAGTTCACCCAAAAAATAAACTTCTGTCATCATTTACTCACAATTATGATGTTGTTCCAAACCTGCATGCATTTCTTTCTTTTGAGAAAAAGAAAGAAAGCATGCTATGACGAATGTTGGCAATCAAACAGTTTCAGTTCCAACTGACTTCCATTGTATATTTTTTGTCCATACAAATTGACACATGAGAACCAAACTGTTTGGTTTCTCAGAATATCTTTTTTTTATTTTCCACAGAAGAAAGTAAGTATACAGGTTTGGAATGACATGATGATGAGTAAATGATGATGGAATTTCCATTTTTGGTTGAACTATGCTTTTAAAGCATTAGATTTATTCTGCTAAAGCAAGACTCTTTAACAGGGGGTCCATGAACCTTAGGAGTGTGCCAATTATTGATCACACACACTTTTTTGTGTGTGTGAAAAAGTGTTATACAAAATATGCGTAAGCCAGTTAAAATGCTACACTACAATGTGTAACAGTATAGGTTCCTGTTCTGTCTCTATCCATCCTTGGTCTTAAAAAGGTTGAAGATCCCTGTTTTAAAGTATTTACATGGTGTACAAATGATTGATGTACAGTATTTCCTTCAGATAGCATATAAAATGTACTTATTCCCCCTTTCACTTTTAATTGAATTTCTTTTAGTTTACTTTTAAACACTTTCAAAGCTTCAGTATCAGTGAGATCTACACTTGTAAAGCAAGAGTCTTTAATGGGGGTCTGCGAACCCTAAGGGATTGGGAAATTATTATTTGATCTCAAGCTAATTTGTGTGTGTGTGGTTATAGAAAAAAATATATCAGCATTGCATTAAAAATTAAAACACAAAACTGAGAACTACAATCCTCCAAAACAGTGAGTTTATGTATTACTTTATGAACATGTTTATCCTCAGTGGTTTGAAGTGCTATTTCTATCTTTCTTTAGTTGCGGTTGAGGTGGTATTTTCCGCCTTAAGGTTGTGATGTTTGTCAGTTGTATGACGTTAATTAGGCATGTCTTTAGTCTACCAACGAATAAGGCCCAGCACCAGGGAAAATCTTGCTCCAGGCCCCCAAAACAACCCAGAAATAGTGTCTGTCTCTCACCAGGATGTGAAGTACATGCAGAGCATCTGATCAAAGAGATACTGACACCATGAGTGTGTAAAACAGCACCATTCACGCACACTGTGAATGACATCACGTCACAGAAATTTAACTGATACTGGGTTTGATGTGTTGTTGACATATAATAATAAACACAAATTACAGAATGCTAATGTTTAGACATTCACAGTTTCAGACCTTTGAATCAATTACATTTACATTTAATCATTTAGCAGACGCTTTTATCCAAAGCGACTTTCAAATAAGGGAAAACACAAGCTATTTATCATTCAGGAGCCCGCAACATTAGCAGTGCCACAATGCTGAATTGCAAGAGTAAACAAAAGCTAGAGCAGAAGTATAACAGCAAAAGACCAGAGAAAAGAGATTTGAATTTGATTAGGATGTCAGTGGAGCAAGACCGAGAGGGGTGAGACGTCGGCCTGTTAAGCACATTGGCGTGTTCTTAAATTGTGCAGGCTTAATTGCACTAGATTGAAGGCTGGCCAAAACAGCACTGCAGTACTCCAGTCTCAAAATGACAAGATCCTGGATTAGGAGCAGCCCCTGTATGGGAATGTACACACTAAAACACCCAAGCAACCACCCATAACCACAAAGAAACAAACTAACAACCACTCAGAACACCAGCAACTGCATACAATTAAAATACTGTTATTGTACAAACCTGAGTTAGTTTTTTTAATGACTCAAATCAGTCCTTCAGTATGTCTGTCTGACTGTACTATCTTTTAGTCTAAAGCCCAATTTATACTTCTGTGTCGAACTCACGCCGTAGCTACGTCGTAGGCTGTGTGTAGCGCGCGTACCCTTCGGCGTACCCTGACGTGCACCTCTTCAAAAATGTAACAACGCGTCAACTCTACACGGACGCAAGCGCTGTGATTGGTCTGCTAGGACCCCTCCCTCGGGTTTTACATGCTCCCTCTGCATGTGTAAATGCGCGTCAACGTGGACAACGACGCAGAAGTATAAATGAAAACCAACGCGTTGCCTACAGCGTAGAGGCTCCGGCGTAGGTCCGACGCAGAAGTATAAATCAGCCTTAACTGATCAACCTGACTTTTTTTTCATAGTGGATGCTGAAAAATCTGACAGACATCCACTGAAACTTTCTGAATCATCTTTAAGGTCTCTCAAGTTTTCTGGTTTTGTATCTTTCTCTCAAACCCTTAATGATCTATAAATGCTTAATGCTCTATAACCTTGAAATTTCAAAGATTTTTAAAGTTTTTTTTTTTTTTTTTACTCTCAGGAAACAACTTTTCTAGGTATTACAATGCTTGTAAGGCAGTACAGATATTCCTTTGAAATTCCTCAAATGCTATGTTTTGTTAATTTTCTTCTTTCTCTATTTTTTTTTTTTTTTTGCCATAACTTTAGCCCAAACTGTTATGTAGACAGTTATCTACACTATCGTTCAAAGTAATGGGGTTGGTAAGATTTTATAATGTTTTTGATTCTTATGCTCACCAAGGCTGCATTTATTTGATCAAAAATACAGTAAAAACAGCAATATTGTGAATTATGATTACAGCTTAAAATAACTGTTTTCTATTTAAATATATTCTAAAATGTAATGTATTCCTGTGATGCCAAAGCTGAATTTTCAGCATCATTACAATAGTCTTCTGAGTCACATGATCCTTCAGAAATCACTATAATATGCTGATTTGGTGCTCAAGAAATATTTCCTACTATATTCAATGTTGAAAACAGTTGTGCTGCTGAAACTGAGATACACAGTTTTCAGGATTTCTTTCTTACATCTATTTGCATAGAGAATTCTGATTGGTCTAATCACGCGTTGTGTGTTTATTCTCGTGTACAGCTGTGTATGTGCTGATTGCCATGACAACAGCAAAGCGGCTCTGATGCGGCATAACTATGTAAGTGTAAACCCAAGCTTGACTACCGTAATACTTTAACAATATTCATTTGCAAGCTCTGGTATTCCCTTTAGAAATTGTTGTCTCCTCTGTTATCGCCACAATCTCGTCTGCCTCCTAATCAGGGGATAACGCACAACAGATATGGAATAATAGAGCAATTTCAATACATCATTTAGGAAGCAGCTAGAAAAAGCTGATGTTTAATAAGGTCTGCCACCAGAGAGAGCTCTAAGCTCTATCCAGGGCCATTGTGCTGTTTTGAGTATGTTTGAATGAAAAGGCAAGTGTACTGAGTTGTTAGCTTGCGGTGTTTCGCTCCATTTACCAACACAGCCGAAACACTTACCAAGCATTCCTTTGCAAACACACACACACACACACACCCATGAATGAACGAATAGAGACCTACGTCAACATTATGACCTTCACTGAGAATTCACTTCACTTAAAGAATAAATCTCACAGCACTGCTGCTTTAGCAGACTGGATGCAGAGATTTCTTTGTATCCATATTTTTCTCCCCTCCTCCAATTCTTCAGCTGAGTTGTTCCTCAGCAGTGCAACCCAACGGGGACATGTAAGACTTTAATTATCTGTATAGAATAGGGCTTTGTGAACAGGTACTCCTCCGCAGATCCTTTCATACTCCCTGTCCTCCCCTCATCCTTTCTTTCTGATGTCATAATAGAGACCCTGCCTCAGCACCTCTCTCACCGATGTTACAGCGTGTGTGTCTGACACTGAAAGAGTGTGCAAATGAGAGAAAAGACAATTATTGCAGTTTAATCCACTTTTTCGAGCTGTGAGCACATTTGAATTGTAAAGGGAGATTCGTGAACAAAGAGAAAGTTTTCTATTATAAATCAGACTCACACACACATTCAATTTAAGCACTAACTATTCTAGAGGTTTTAAAATGGTCCAAAAGCACACACGCTGACACATATGTGTCCCCTCCCCCACACACAGGCGGCATTTCTCCAGAGGATCTGTTTCAATCTCCAAAATAAATCTAAATCCAGATATATCAACACGTCAGCAGGCCCTTACGTATTCAACCCACTGCTTCTATTCTTCTCTCTCAGCATTCTCTCTCTCTCTCCGTACAGCTTTCTTCCGCTGACAGCGGGATCAAACTCCATCAGACCCCTGGGAGATCATGTGTGGAAATCGCACGCGTCACATGACTTCCTGTTGGTATGTGACTATAGCACAAGGCTGATTAACTGTGGTAGGCAGTTTTGGAGATTAAATCACATTAGGATGGACTGAGGAGTCAATAGGTTAGTCAGTTCAATACATTTAAATGTGAGAACCAATTCAGTTTGCCTTTAAACAAGGTTCAAGGTTTGGCTGGTTAGCAAAAGTGGCCATATATTCTGACAGATTTATTTTATTTTTTTATATATATATTATACACATATATACCATTCATAAGTGGGTAATTTTTTTTTTTTTATGTTTTGGAAAGAAGTATCTTATGCTCACCAGGGCTGCATTGAAAAAATAGTAAAATCAACAATCTAAAATAACTGTTTTCTAGTTTAAAATGTAATTTATTCCTATAATGGCAAAGCCATTACTGCAGTCTTCAGTCACATGATCTTTCAGAAATAGACATAGAGGGGTTTGGAATGACATGAGGGTGAGTAAGTGATTTTTGGGTCAACTATTCTTTTAAAGGTATCTTTTTATATTTGTATTTAATAGGACTCACATTCTCTTCAGTTTCATTCCAGCAATGAGGACTGTGCACTCAAATCCCCAAAGGAAAGATAATAAACTCTGGATATCTGACAAACTGCCAGGATGGACACAAATGAGGTGTTTTTTTGGCTGCAAATATGATTTGATCTGATTATTCTTCGAGCTCAGGCTGGGAAAATAAATAAAAATGACAGTTTGTTCAAGTATGTGTAACTCCTAACAGTTTGTAGATGACTGACTGTGAAATGCTCTGTGTTTGACACATGCAAGTGTGTGTGAATGTGTTTGTGTTTAATACTCCTCTTTTCTGAATGCAGGTGAGTAAGAGTCTGTTAACAGACTGACAAGAGGTTTATGTATGGTTTAAGCTACGCCTGAAACTAAACCTCAGCAGAAGAGAGGCCGGTTGTTGTGGAATGTCAGATGAAAGGATTTCTTCTTATTAAAGTGAAGGACAGAGATCAAACAATATAGAGAGACGCAGAGGATATAGTGTCAAGGGTTAAGAATCAAAGAGAGGTGCAGAGACAGATTCAAGTAGAAA
This sequence comes from Abramis brama, assembly GCF_963993115.1. Lineage (NCBI taxonomy): Eukaryota > Metazoa > Chordata > Actinopteri > Cypriniformes > Leuciscidae > Abramis > Abramis brama. The sequence continues at coordinate 29,793,351 of NC_139970.1, forward strand.
GTGAAATGACACTGTATTTGTTGTGTCTCTATGCAAGAACAGATGATTGGTTATAAATGCCTCAAACACCCGAGCCATTTTCTCCTCAGCCACATGAGACTTTTGACTATCTACATGAAACCTGTGTCCATTTTGCTGTTATTCTGGCCAGGAAAGAAAGCCCACTTAGAAAGAAAGATATTGTCTGGAAGACACATATGACCAACCAGCATTTCAGTTAGTAAAAGCCCTGCTTATTAGCCAACTGACATGGATCACATTGGGGCCAACTTTGCAAAATTCCTTGCAAATAGACTTGCACTACATCCTTCAAGTCCTACCCAGTCCTTCCTAATTGTAGTTTGAAACATTTGTATCAGATATGAAGCTAAATCTCTCAGAATGAAAGTCATATGGGTTTGGAATGACATGGAGGGTCAGTTAATGATCACAGAATTTTGGGTGAACTTTCCTTTTAAAGGGCATACCAAAAATTGCTAGTGCATGAAAGGTCTTGGCGGCTCTATCAGGGTCATATGCATGATTAGAAACCATGGCCTTGTGGGCCAAAAATGTGTGACAAAGGACTCTGGATTGGACTGAACACTTCAGAATAGAGATAACGCGACTTCTCTGTCAAGTCATTCCTCTTTTGTGCTCTCTCTCTCTCTTTCTCAAATTAAGCTGAAAATGTATGCCCTCAAAAATGTGAAGCGGATAACTAAGCTGCTGCTCATTGGCTGTTACGATCCCTCATTTGCCTACTGCGCATTACATACAAATGTTTATTAAACAAAGATTAGATTTAAATTAACAAGAAATGGCACAAAAATAATCATTTAATTCATCATTTAATCCACAGCTGTGGCCAGATAGATGAAAATGGGCTTGTAAACCACAGATATCTGGTTCCAGGCTATTAAGGCCAACATCCTAACAGCAGAAACACAGCTTTTGCACATATCAACTGCTTTTGTACTGTTCCTTTAAGGATATCAGTGGCCAATCTTACCCAATAATAAATTTAGATGTTTATTTAGAGAAATGCCCTCATCTCCCGATGGTTGCTTAGCAACAACTGTATTATTTTGGGCAAGGGTGATTAATATTAAGAAGAGTTCTCTGAATACCTCTGCTCAAATCCTCCCCACTTCTGCGTTAAAGTATGTCTGTGTTTCTCTGTGTGTGTTTTGTGCCATCTGTGAGGAAGCAAAGCAAAGGCACACAGCGAATACATTTAAATCAAGTTAAATTATGTTTAGTTAACCCTCATGTTCATTTGAGATTGACTTGGTTTTTTTTTCTTTTTCTAGATTTTAAAAATCCTTTCAAAATTGATGTTAGATTTTATTTTTTAAATATATACATTCTATATAATTGTATTGTGAAATGTTAGTAAAGTAACCATTAGAGTGTCTACAGTGCCTAACACATTTTTATTTTATTCATATTAATTCATAGTTAGTGAATTCTAGTGGCTTCGGATTTAGTATCTTTAACATCTGATTTTACTTCTAAATACAGAAAAATAATCATACAATTATACCAGTAAATGCATTCAATACAACTATTCACAATCTTTTTCAGCCATTTGTTCACTTTTACCTATTATTTGTTAGTTTAAATCAAGAATGCACATGGTTGACAGGGAATATGCTGAATACTGGATTTTTATTCTTCATTTCAATTACATATGAAAATAATGTAAGTGTACCAACCTACCCATTCTTGAAAGTAGCTATCTTGAATTTGAGAGAGATCTACAAACTACAAAAAAAGACACATTTGCAGTTGTGCCACCCTAACATTTAGGAATATACAAATTCCCAGATAAATGTTTTTTTATTATTTCAACAGCTTTAGAACTATTGATATTTATATAACAAAAATTTAATTACAATTATGCCATAGTATTTTATTTTTTAAATGTCCTATTATTAAATAGTCTTTTTAGTCAGTTCATTTATGCGGATGCATGGTTTCTCCACCTGGCTTTTTGGGGTTTTAAGATAACAAAACTGGTGCCAAAAATAATATTTATTATTTTAATGTACTGAAAATGAATTCAAACTAAATAGGTTTTATAGAATAAGTGATATGTCATTAATTTATCAAATTATATTAAAAGGAAATCATGAACTGAACTTGGACACAAAAATATGCATGTCATGTCATTGACCCATAAACATCAATAATAGTGGTAGTTATAAAATTAACAATTAAATAAGTTAATCTACCCTAATCTCAGCCCAGTACACACATATATAAAAAGCCTTTTTCCCTACAGTTTTTCCAGAAATCTATTTAGCATCCATTACAGTAACTTCACAGCAGTTCAATGTTGATTTGGCCTCATTAAAAACATTTAAAAAAAAATAATAATAATAATAGAATGAAAGAATTAAAATAAAAAACTGACAGGAGTGTACATCAGTCAAATAAAATAAAATAATAAAAATAATAATAATGTTAGCATGTGAAAATTCATTGCATTTATTATTGTTTTGTATCTGGGTTCTCTGAGACTCCAAACAAAAGTAATGAAGCAATTTTTCATAAAGGACAGTTGATGCATGTTATCAAGCTGAAATTTTGTTTATAATCAGATCTCATAAGATTAGAACAAGCAATGGTGTTTCACCCTGATACTTCAATGTTTATTGGTACATTTTTCGAGCCCTTGGGGGCTCTAAGACCCCAAACAGAACATGAGGGTTAAGATAAACTCTCATCAATCCAATGCAATGTATAAAATAAAGATAGATAGTCAAATCTTTCCTGTATTTGTTCCTTTATATCTGTTCAGCTTGGCTACTGGCTAGTGACTGCAAAGAGACAGAGAAAGGTCACCTTTTTTTCCCTCTTTCCATGTTAAATGTGAATCAGCCCAGTCTCTTTCGGTCTCGTTTTTTCCCCTTTTCGATTTTTGAGTTGTGCTTTTGCGTGTGTGTGCACACATAGGTGTGTGTGAGTACCCCTGTTGTCATTAATAATGTTTGGATGTGATTGTTTCACACACAGCACACTCTATCCGTCTCTCTCTATCCTTCACTCATCATCCCATCATCTCACATCATCATCTGTTCCGCGTCTATGGCAGGGAGCATGAAAAATGATTTCGATAGCTCATCTCTCATAATAAGCATGTTTATAGCAAAGTAATGGCCATATACATCATACATATCCCATAGTATTACACAGTGGCATCAACAAATGCTGGAAATAACTAGTATTAGACCAGCAATATCCTCTTACCTGCAATATACTTATAAAACTGTGCGTGTAAGTTTGCATATGTGTGTGTGTGTGTGTGTGTCTGTATTTGTGCGTGTCCAATAAGATTTCTGCAGGAAGTGCTCAGCGAGGAGTGATTCCCTCATGAAACGTTCTAAAAGCATTAAATATTCTTCCACCAGCTCAGAATTCTGTCTCCATCTCCCAGAACCTCTGCGCTCGCTCTTTAATACTCTTCTTTCCTTGAAAATCGCTCTCTCTCATTTCCATCTGTCACTAAATTTCTTTCATTAGATGTCACCTGCAACTTACATCTGTACGCCTCACATTTGAGATTCTGGGTACGTAATTACTGGTTCATTTTAAAGGGGTCATGAATTGAAAAACTAATTTTCCTTGATCTTTTGACATGAAAGAGGTCATTGTACTGTAAAAACATCCTGTAAGTTTCAGAAACCAAAACCTACTTTTTCGTCCAAAAACAGCTTTTATTGAAAACAAGCTCTGAAAACGACTTTCGGATTATGATGTAATAGTGCGATGAAAGACCGCCTCTGCATCATCACATCTTTGGCCCCGCCCACAGGCACGCTAATGTCGATGAGAGGCGAGATACTGGATCACTGGACTAAAAATAACATTACTTTCCAAAGGATCCTAATGCTAGGAAAGTGCTTATTTATTTTCAACTATGTGAATGTCTCAGTGCATCATTTTTTTGTTTAGTACATTTCACTGTTTTGGCGCAGGCTTTGCTAACAGACTTTTACTGTAAGCTATGGACTCGACAGTAATGCCACAACATAAGTTACCGTGTTACTTCTAATGCCTAGTCTGTGTCGTGTTTTCTGATATGTAATGGTTCAAGCAAGACGTTCTTTGTCTCAAATTGTTTTATTGCCATTTATGTGTCAGTAAATCTCTGGCTAAAACTCCTTTTATAATCAATGATGCTATCTACACTCTTATTTACATCATGTTTGAACTGTTAGTTATGATGAAAGCATTCGTGAGAGTGCAGAAATCGAGCACTGTATTCATGCGCTGCAACCTTTCATGCAACAGGAGTAGATTGAGATACAATGCTGTAATCAACACTTTTCACCATATCTCGACAGCTGTAATAGTAAAAAAAAAATAGTAAAAGTTTTCGAGAGAGTTCGACATGTAATACTTATTTCATATGCAAGATGTTAGCCAATCACAGCAGTGATTACACTGAAGTCTCACTGCAGACGCCCCTTTAAACAGAGAGTTCAAATCAGAAGGCTAAAATCATAATTCTAAACTATGATTTTTTTATGTAAAAATAATAAGTGGACCTCAGGAAACATTATAAAATGATAAAAGAAAGATGCAACTCATGACCCCTTTAACAATTTTTTTGGGAATATTTAATATTTTTCTTCACATTATTCTAAATGTCTAGTTCAGTTAATGTTGCCTTAATTTAGTTTGATTAAATTATTTGTTAAATTAATAGATACTTTATTCATTACCAATTATTTTTGACAAATATTTTGCACTAGCCCTTACTGGAGAAATATTTTATTCAATTTGTTAAAGGTACACTGTGTAGTTTTTTTAAAAGTATTTTATTAGCTAAAATCAATGTATTTATTCATAAATATGTCCTCATTGGTGTAAAATTACCTCTGTCAATGATCTGACTTATCCTTGTAAGCGAAGAATTTCTTATCTTTATTTACATTGGACGGGTAAGTCCAAGGAGGCTTCCATGTCGTTCCGCCATTTTGAAAAACTATAATAGCAGAGAGGGACAAAAAGCACTAGCCTACCTCAACGCGTTTCCACAACGCGTTTTCGTTCAGAGCCAGCGTCACGTGACTGAAACCAGCTGAAACGGACAAGGAGATCAGTGAGAGGCGCTTGTCACTGGCCGACAAATTTTAAAGGCTGCACTGCACGGTACTTCATAATGCAGGATCACACTTATGCCGAGCCACAGGAGAAGGAATCCTCATCGCCAAAAAAGCAAAAAAAAAAAGGATTTAAAAGGAAACGTGACCGGCGAATTCAAAAAATGAGGGTAAATATCGGGGTAGCTTTTCTCAGGTGGAGAGAGCTAATGAAGGAGAAAGACTCTGAAGTTGCCTGCTTTCTTCTCGACAGGTAAGTCAATGTTACGGTCTAAATTACAAGCTTTTTTTCATTGCTTTTCATTGCAGCATAAGAGTAGTACATGTAGTTAAACTCGATGAAGTGCTATTGGAAGACATGTTGTCATAGCTTCTTGGTACATAACAGCTACCGTAGTTGCAACACTCATTTGAAAAAGCGAGGCGCTAGACAGCACTATTCGTTTGAATGCAAAATACAATTTCACCACTAGATGGGAGAAATTCCTACACAGTGTTCCTTTAAAGGTGAAATAAGTAATTTGCAACATTACAAAAGTTTTATACATAAATTAACAACGGTAACTGAAAACCTTTGCGTGATGCTACATCCTCGCCACTAGGTGTCATTACAAGTCCAAGACGACATTAAAATTGACTGAACAATGATTTTAGTTAACTGTAACTAAATGTAGATTTCAATTGAATTGAAATTGAACTGAGAAAAGAGAGAGATGAAACTCAACAGTTTCAACAACAACAACATTCACAATCACAATACGACAAAGTTCGACTCAAATGGTTTCTATTATACTGCTAAGCTGCCCACAATGCACACACGTCTAAGCCTCAAAATTACTCATCATGTGGTCACTCTTCAGTGTGTCTCCAGTCGATGAGTGGTGTCCTGCTCTCTCTCTGCTCATTCTGAAGGCAGAACATGGTCAGCGCTGCCACAATATGTTCCAATCTGCTCCTGTTTCCAACATGCCTGGATCCAGAGCCTACGCCAAACAAACAGACGCGGCTCCATCCACCACATACACACACACGGTTCAGTTCAATGCACACGCTAACAGACTTGCGCACATGCGCGTACAAGCACATCTCCGTCCATTATATAAATTAAAACGGATGGTATGCGTGTGTTAACATGCACAAGGAGCTCGGATCAACACACACACATACAGTGAAATCCAAAAGAAGGCCCAGTGAATGTTTCTGCACCATATGGAGCGGCTATTGTTGGGAGACAACAGCAGATAATTAGCATAGAGGATTTGCATTTATGAGAACGACTTCCATTCAGAGCGTAAACAACATAGCATCATAATGCTGACTATAGCAGCTATCTGTCTAGCAGGGGAACTCCTTTCTCAAACGTTAACAACACACACACACACACACACACACACACACACACACACACACACACACACACACACACACACACACACACACACACACACACAAATGCTGCTACTGCTGAGTTAGTGCATAACTGCATGGCATGAGTTTAAACATTCTCGATGAGTCTCCTTTAGTAACAGTTTGACGTCTTTTCAATAACAGAAACATCACACATTTGTTGAAATTGTTTTGCTTGTGTTTTTGTGAGTAAATCCATTACAATCTCTCTCGTTTTACTTACACAATGCAAATACAAAAAACACTCCGGCTGTGTTGGGAATGGAATTCTACTGTACGGCTTACTCTGCAGTATATTGCACAGTAGCCTATTTAAAAATGATAGTATGGGGAAATAGCACACCACATTAAGAGGAAAATTGTGCCCACTATTTGCATGCACTTTCTACTATTGCTTTAGCACCTGATTCAGTAACAGCACCTCAATTGTCCTGTGCACATTTCCATCAGCAAAATTTGAGTTTAAGGTGTGAAGGGTGCAGCAGAGAACCGCAATTAAGGGTTATTTTGCTGGGACTGTAGAGCAACTCGGCTTTTTTTTTTTTAATGCCAAAAATGCACTCAACTGCACCAAACACCTGGATATATGCCTGGTTATAATGCTCTTCTAGATAATTCCATACTTACTTAATTAATTAATTAACTGCTGCCATGATCAGTAGAAAGTGTTCACGAACATTTTTAAAGTAGCCTAGTATTCAATATACTGCCAGCTTTCTGTAAGTGATAATGTGCTAAACAAAACATTATTTGATGCTAACTTTAATTGCATCAAATTCTGATGATTTTGTAAAAATAGTATATATCAAACTATGCATTATATACACTACCATTTAAATGTTTGGGGTCAGTGAGTTTTTTTTGTGAAAGAAATTAATACTTTAATTTAGCAAGGATGCTTAAAAGTGACAGAAAAAACATGTATAACGTTACAAAAGATTTCTATTTAAAATAAATGCTGTTCTTTTAATCTTTACATTCATCAAAAAATCCTAAAACGAATTGTAACACTGTTTCCTCAAAAACCTTTAAGCAGCAAAGATGTTTTTAACATGTAATAATAAGAAATGTTAATAATAATTTGAAAAATAAGAAATGTTTCTTGAGTACTGAATCAGCATATTAGAATGATTTCTGAAGGATCATGTGGCACTGACAACTGGAGGAATGATGCTGAAAATTCAGCTTTTCCATCACAGGAATAAATTACATTTTAAAACCGTTATTTAACACTTTAATTGCAATATTACCATTTTTAACGTATATTTGATCAAATAAATGCAGCCATGGTGAGCATAAGAGACTTCTTTCCAAAATATAAAAAAAAATATTACAGACCCCAAACATTTGAATGGTAGAGTACACTGATAAAGTGTATAGCACTTGACAGAAGCAGAAGCACTTTGCGTCACTGGTGCCCCCTCAAGATGCCCTGGTTATTTTGAGAAGTGGGTGATGTGACAAGCAGACGAAGCATTTCATTCAGAAACACTTTGGCTAAAATGGTGCAACTATTTGAATTTGGTTGAATGTTTAATTCAGCAAGCATTCCAGTCAGCATCTCGGAAACAAATAGTTATTTTTGTTCATTTTTAAACATCATTACCCATCAAAAAAATGAATCAACCAGACAAATCGTGAAAAACCATGATTGATATCGCCTCCAGTTCTTGTGTCACCCTGGAAATAAAAGGTCAAGTCAAGTGCAATGCATCATGGGATACAATATTCCACGCAATCTGCTCTGGTTCTATACTGCATATTTTTACAAAAGTAGTAGGTCATTCGGGTAACCATGCATTCAGAATATTTGCATACTGTGCACAGTGTACATATTACATACTATGTTCTTTCAAAAATAGCACATGCCTTTGCGAACAAACCCATCCCCCCCACCCACACACACACACACACACACACACACACAAACAAACACAAACGGAAGCAGTTCTTACCGAGCTGCACATCCATGGCGAGAAGCTTGTTTTCAGAGGGAAACAGAATCCTGGGGGGCTCTTCAGTCAGAGGAGCTGAAACAGACACAGAGCGTTATTTTTACTAAGTGACATCAAGCACCTCTGATGAAGCACACACTCTCTCCCTCTATCAGCCCACACGTTCGTGATTGGATGAGTAAACTCCAGCATCTTGCCATCAACATCTCAGCGAGAATTGTCTTGGTCTACCCAGTTCTCTCGTTTCTGTTCTGTTCAGATCTGTCCTTTCTCTTTCCAGATCTTCCTCTCCCCATGTGGGCTTGATGCTCCAAATTCCAGCTCATTTCCTTCGAGTCAGAGGTGTGTACGTGTCTTTCTCTCTGGTGATTATGCTGACTGTGTTTGTTCAGTTGGCTTTTCCCAAGCACAGGATTGCTGTAGGTTATACTACACGCACCATGCCACTGCATACATGTGCGTTTGCATTCGGCTTTATGTAACTCTTAAAACTCGAGGATGTATATTTGTGTGTTTGTCGCAGCTCCAGATTGGTTCTGGGCTGTGAGTGTGTGTGTGTGTGTGTGTGCGTGACGTGGGGGGTGCACTTAATAGACAGCGAGCTGGTGGAAGTTTAAGCCGCGCGATCGCTCATCCAAAATCCAATTTTCACTCGGCGGAGGAAAGAGCACTGGCCCCTCCCGACGGATTATTCCGGGTGACTGACGGATAGCAAACAGCAAATTAATGAATTATGCCTCCAGAATATACACATCTCACTGTTGACCCATGCAGCACATTTCCCTGTTAAAGTTATAAGGGAAATGGACACATTAGAACAGTAAGATGGTGTGACTTAAATCACATTATGAGAAAACCAGTATCATAGTAACGGTGTACATCACAATTTAGTTTTAGGCTGAAAAAAAAAAAAAAAAAAAAACATTAAATAACAAATTGTCATCTGGTAATGCTTCATTTTGGATAATCTAATATATTAAAGGGAGTTCACCCAAAACATGAAACATTTTTTACTTAAGGGCTCAACGCTAAGGATTTTTTCTACTGGCCTGGTCGGGCCAGTGGTTCAAATTTTTAAAAAAAGAAAGAAAAGAAAATGGGCCTATAAAACAAGCCTAGTATTGTTCTCGTTATTTTTGATACATGTAACCATAATAAACAAGGTTGTGACACCTAAAGCTACTAGATTAACTCATTTAAACAGTAAGTAAAACAATGGGAACAAATAATCAAATTACGAGCAATAGCACAAATATATGCAACAGAACAAACATATAAATTAAATAAACAGTGCTTTTCAGGTTTTTATGTAGGTTTAAACAGGAGATTTTCAGGTGGAGAAATTGTAATCTAATGTAACTATACTATATATAACTATAGATCAACCTTTATTAAGATTAATCTGAAGAGCAGTTAAAGATGCATAAATAATGTTTTAAAATGTTGAACATATAAAACGTTAAATACTGTTATTTTAAATTATTTAAAAAATGAAAAGATACTTTAAATGTGAAATTAAATCCGCCAGGAGGTGTCAGCAAGTCACTGTTAATGAGTGAGCCATTGAGATTCAACCGATTCATTCAAATGGCTGATTCATTCGTTAAGGAAGCTTTTTAATGTCTTAATGAGTGAGTCATTGAATCATTAATTCAGCAGATTCGTTCGAAAAGCTGATTCATTTAGTAAAAATACACCGTCGTGTGTTGCTCAGAGACGCAAAACAGTGCTGTGGACTTTGTTTGGAACTATTTTCGTTGGCGGAATAGAGCGAAACGGGCGATTTGATGTCTAAAATGTAAGTCACTTAATATTAACTTGTTTATTAAACTGTAACGTTACTCTGTATAAAATCAGTCACATTTGTAATCATGCTGATATTTGGAGAAAAACGGCGCTCTTCGTGTAATATTGGTTAACTATATACACGGGTTTCTTGTATACAAACAATACCGGATGCGCGCATCCAGGAGGCAGAAAACCGCTATCTGTTATGCCGAGTTCTGTAAAAGAACATTGTAATTAACGTAGATTTCGCATTGTTTGTAATTTCTTGTTGACTCTATAATAAACTGCAATTTCAGAGTTGGATCTGTTTGTTTGTGTCTCATATTAATATAACATTATGTAAAACGTCCAACTGTTTACGAATCAAAATCCGGACATACTGTGATGCATGTATGAATTATCATGTTAGACTAAGTTAGTAATGTAATAGCCAATGTTAGCAGTGCAGCATCTATAGAGCCCGAATTTGCTTTTATATAAGTTAACCTTGTTTACGTTACTTTACGACCTGCAACATTTCATGACACATAACGTTACTTTACTGTAAATCAGAGATTTGACGATGGATTATGTGGGAAGCCATTAGTACCTCCGACCGTGGCGATTATATTAAAAAATTTACTCTCAGCAATGGTGAGATCTTGCCGGATCCCTACGCAATACATGACGATCTTTGGATTGTGGATGACAAGAAGTGGCCAGCAATTGTATGGCCTGATATATATAATTTTCTTATTCAGACACCAAGTGTGTATACAAGAGAAATGATAAGAGCGTACAAATCCCTTGATGCATACAACTACGTGCTATGTGGTCATGTGCAGCTCGTCAAATTATGAATAGAAAGAATATAACATACAACTTCCTCCTTCTGTCCCACTCTTCCATTCGCCTAGATTTGGAATTACTTACAACACGTATAATTTAAATGAGCAGATAAAACACAACAGATAGGCCTGCATGTAAATAAATTACGCAACAATTCCTTGGCATTTTGACTTAGCGACAACACCCCAGCTAACAATTTTAGGTTATAAGAACGTTTCCATAACGTTCCCATTAAGTTATAAAAACGTTATTTCTGAATGTTCTAGAAACTTTCAAAGCGTCCAGTTTTTAAGACGTTGTATTAACGTTATTTCTTAGTTATAAGAACGTTATTCAAAACGTTATTAGAACGTTCAATTCTCCTGTTATATAAACGTTGTATTAACGTTCTTGCTTGGTTATAAGAACGTTGTTCAAACGTTATTGGAACATTCAATTCTTAGGTTATAAGAACGTTTCCATAATGTTCCCATTAAGTTAGAAAAACGTTATTTCTGAATGTTCTAGAAACGTTCAAAGCGTCCAGTTTTTTAGACGTTGTATTAACGTTATTTCTTAGTTATAAGAACGTTATTAGAATGTTCAATTCTCCGGTTATATAAACGTTGTATTAACATTCTTGCTTGGTTATAAGAACGTTATTCAAATGTTATTAGAACGTTCAATTCTTAGGTTATAAGAACGTTTCCAAAACATTCCCATTAAGTTATAAAAACGTTATTTCTGAATGTTCTAGGAACGTTTAAAACATCCAGTTTTAGACGTTGTATTAACGTTATTTATAGGTTATAAGAACATTATTAAAAACATTATTAGAACGTTTAATTATCTCGTTATAAAGCGTTGTATTAACGTTATTGCTTGGTTATGAGAACGTTATTCAAAACCTTATTAGAACGTTCAATTCTCCTGTTATATAAACGTTCTCTTAATGTTTTTCTAAGATTATGAAAAACGTTCTTAAAACATTACATTCACTTGTTTAAACATTTAAACATTCTCAATGTTATTGCATATAATGTATATATGACAATCATTTTATGAAAGCACCTTATTAAGAACTTTCAGATTTTAAAATTAAGACAAAAGATCTAGAAAGATAATTAAAATCAAAAAGACCCATGAATCATGTCTATAATATGTGTAATGTAGTCCACTGAAGGCGAGCTGAAGTGAACCAAAGTGTAGTTTATTTCAAGATACAGATACAATTGAAACCGACTTGGGTTAAATTGAAATATGAAATTAACATGAAAATAAACCTGGACTAAAACATAGAACAAACTGATTAAACTTCAAAATAATGAAACATGAAACAAAACTAAAACTACCTCTTTACCTAACCCTAACCTATCAGCAAGCTAAAAAAAAAAAAAAAAACATTTTAAATGACATTATCCACAATCACATCAGCTTCCACTTCCGGCACATCGGACTGGACTGGACTGAACCCTGAGAGGATCTCCGGAGACACTGCAGGGAGAAAATAAAACAGTGTTGTATTAAAGTGTGGTGAGATTAGTATAAAAGCACTGGGATGCTGTACTTGCTCATGCAGAATATCTAATTAGATTTTCTGACCATTTACAAAAAGTTTAATCTGCTTTGGAATATTGGGAGCGCCATGTCTTTTAAATTCGAACACATTATTCTCTATGAGTGTACACACACTGGCGGCAACTAACACAGTGTTGTTCTCAGTGAAATAGTTATTTAACTGAGTTTGTTAAGCAGTTTTTGAGATTTCAGTATTCCCCAATTCAAATAGATAGTACTTTCCCAAAAATAGCTGCCTAGAGGAATTGAAAATATGGCCTTCCATACACTGTATATTATAAATTAGCACAATTTACTATACTGATGGTTGTTAAAACGCGTAATTACAGTCTGTGAAAAGGGTCCATTACTGTTGTCAAGTGCGCGATTCAAATATCAAATTTAAGAGGAGCCTGGGGATATCCTTCCTTTTTTTAAATGTCACATAGCAGCTTGTTATAACCTGTAAAACTGCAAACACAGTGGACAACTTGCACGATAAAATTACAAATAAGTTACAGATTTCAATATGACGAACTTGACACATGAAACAGATAACTGGAGGGGAAAATGCCCAGGCCATAGCTAAGCTAATTGAACTAACGTTACCCGATTAACTTTTGAATCTCAAGAACGCTTTCAAATTAAAATCAGTTTAGCTATATTGAAAAAGCGAACAAGGACACTGGAAAAGGTGAATCTAAATAAATACATCAATGTAATTTCGCGTTTATTCTTCAGTTTTAACTACATATTTGTGTAGTGTTGTTAACTGCTCTGTGGACTGCGGGAGCAGTTTAACTTAACGTTACGTTACTTAAGACAGTTCAAGCAGACTGATGATCTAGTTAACTTCATTAAAACAGTAGCAACTGCTGCAAAACTAAGTTAATTAGCACTGATACAAGTATTTGATTCATACAACACGCAAAATTCAACTTACCTAAAAGCTGTCGTCTCCATGTCCGACGTCTTGTCCCGCTGACACAGCGCTGTGTTTGATTGACGGGCCGTGCCGTGCGCTGCAAAACCACGCCCATCTTATCACGCTAAACGTTCGGATGTGGGGAATGATCAGATAAAACTACAGTCTATGGATATAACACATTCCCTGTTTTCTCTTTGACTGTAATTGCAAAAGTTATTAAAAACCCTAGTTGTAATTTTTTATAATTTTTTTTAAGATGTAAAACCAAATTTATAATTGACTGTAGTTTTTGAATTATTTCCTGTTGAATAAATAATTATTTTATATCTGGGATTTTTTTTCTGAACTAATAATAATATTTTAATAAATATTTTAACCCCCCCCCCCACTAACAAGTAAGAATAACGTTTTAATGCTAACGTTTTTAGAACGTTTATCAATGAAGTTAATCAGCATTGTGATAAAAGTGTCTAATTCATACAACAAGCAAAACGTTTTTGATAACTTTTAGAGAACTTTCAGAGAACGTTAGCCAATGTTCTGAGAACGTTCCCTGTTAGCTGGGACCACCACTTTGCTACTAGCCTAAACCCTTTACTCCGGTACGAAGACCGCGGGTCTTTTGCCTCTTGGTTGCGTGCGCAAGCAGTGATGACGTCGCCGAGAAATCCATGTATTTAATTATATAAAAATGTAAGACATACAGAGGCATTTTTGCCCCTTATCTTGAATCTGGGGGCATTCTAAATGCATTTTAATTTATTAAATCACGCCGTAAAAGCATACACTCTATGTGCACGCGCTCTAGTCTAATCTACCAGACTACATCACGTAGTGTGTGCGTGCACTCAATAGGTGTGTTTTTGTTAGTTTTTTTGTAATGAGAGGGACATACTCGATAATATCAGATCGTTAAATCAACAAAAACAATATCATTGACGATATAGTGACCACCCTTACAGCACTGGCCCGATCGGGCAAGTGACAGTTCCGTCAACTAGTCACGAGCGTCGTTCACTCTGACAGTCCTTATTGTTGAGCCCTGTGTTACTTAACGTAAGTTACTCACCCTCAAGTTATTTAAGTAATGACAAAATTGACACCCATTTTTGGGTGAACTATCCCTTAAACACATTTAGATTTGTTGTAAAGGGATAATAGATGTAATTTTAAAAATATGTAACGTTAAATTAATTAGCAGAATTAAGTTAATGCAACCCCTTAGTTTTGACCCATCTACTGGGTTGACTAGTAAAATAAATTCAGAAATAAAAGTATTTTTGACACGCAGTAGTCAAAATGGATTTACAACAGATTTATTTATTTTAGTAAAGGCAGAGATGTGGCTTTCGGACAGCAAATAAATTACCACACAACCTTGGTATTTGTCAAAAAACGGTCGGTAATTCAGCTGGGGATTTTTATGTGGGTGGTGGAGGTAAACTATTACCGTCTGAATAAAGCTTATGACCAGTTTCAGTGGTTTATAAGGTGAAGTTAATTACAACGTCGATTTTGGCTTGTTTCTTCTTCACAAAGCCAACAAATGACTTCAGAATTGTTGTAATACAGCTCACGAGTCTTATAGGCCACTTTTATGGTACTTTATTTAAGCTTGTGACCTTCATTGTAACTGCATGGAAAATAGAGGCAGCACAACCTTCAGAATAATCCTTTTGTGTTCCATGGAATAAAGTCAGTCATAAGAGTTTGAAACAACATGGGGGTGAGAAAATGATGAAAACTCATTTTTAATTTTAGGGTGAACTATTCCTTTAAATTAATTTGTTTTTGAGAATATGAGAGTCTTTAATGAGCCTGTCAAGACTGTAACTATCATAACATGCTTTAAACGCAGCTTGAGGACATGCAGAGATTGAGAGGACGAGAGAAAAGAGAGAAGGCGAGAAAGAGAGAGAGGATGAGTCACCATACAAATTGCTTGCTGTCTGGTAGAACAATTACACAGCTAATCTAAGCAATGAGCAATGTAGTGTCACCACGACTCGAACCCACAACCATGACAAACACCCTCAATATGAAGATGCTATCGTCTCCATGTCTAAAAGTAAAAAGACAGAGAGGAGAATTCACTAAGATTGAATTGCGGCCACTGACAGCACCATTTATTTGCGAACACTGTCTGCATTGTTTGAGCGCCCAATTCACTAACGTCCACAAATTCGGTGCTGAATTTAGATATAAAGGAGGTCTTCGCACTAAAAAGAATCAAAATAGTTAAACCTGATTGTGATAGTTAGTGAATAAGCAGCTATTTTTTGCATTAAAATACTGGATGCAAAAAAGGCGCAACTGTTTAGTGAATCCGTCCCTGAGAGAGGAGAACACAGAGAGAGAGATGAAAAGAGAGAGATAGAGTGGAAATGTGGGTTGGCTTAGAAGCAAGGGATGAGTGTGATGGAAGGATAGCGTGATGCAGAAGAGGAGAGAAATAAAAACACTCAAGCCAGCACTGTGGGGAGACTGGTTACACTCAGCAGGGGGGAAGCTACAACCCAGAAAAAAAACTACAAGAATCCGTCCGCTTTTAAATTCCTTCATGCTCTGTTTGTGTGTTATTGTTCTCTTTCACACACACTCACACACATCCGTAGAGTAGCTTCTGTGTGTGAGATGAGTTCACGGAGTTTGAGACTGATATATTGACAGACTGCGAGTAGGAGAGGTGTGATAGCGCAGGATCCCTCTGAGGTTCACAACTCCTTTTCACCAACACACACACACGGCCACAAACACACGTAAGCACATTCAAACGCTCGCATGCACGTATGTAGCCTCAAAAGGTAACTGGACATGCTTAAAAATTTATAAACATCTATGCATTAGAATAGATGCACGTTTCCAAGTTGGAAGTCTGAATTCGAGTGCCGCTCTATTGCACTTTTCCAGGCACATTCTGGACATTCTGATTTTACGAATTGAATGGGACACAGCATCACTAGAGGCACCTTTGTGAAATTGATGGGAACTGACTCAAAGCTCCATTAAAATGATCTTGCAATCAGCTGATTGAAAGCAATAGCAAAAATAGATGCAATGCCTCATGCAATAACATTCATAAATCGTTGTGTCATAATATGGCTTTAAGTGTCGAAATAGTTTTGAGGGCCACTGTACACTCACACACACTTAAATTGTATACTTTTTTAGATAATTGGATTGAGGCAATATTAATATTAATATGAATAATTATCATTATAATTAAAAATCAGTTCGACCCATTCATGCAGATTTGTGGAGCACTGCTATACAATAAATACTATTTCTGTCAATATTAAGAAATAATTATTTTGTGGCATTTTAATTTATTTTAATTTAGGCTTCACAAAAAAAAACGCCTCTGATTCTCTCTGTCATAGTTCATATTGCATAACTATTTGTGCATTGCAGGGTAAATAATTCACATGCTGCTCTGACTGCTGAAACACAATTTTTCCATTACATATAAACCCAAAACAAGGGAACAGCTAATCAAAAACATGCAACTTAAACGGTCTGAGAACCTTTTCTAGAACACAGATGTAAACCACACCTAACAGCCTTAGCTGCGGCTTAAACTACAAGATAAACCTTGTGTGAACTTTAGCCTGCAAAAGTGTCCTAGCATTAGCCAGAGAGCACGGTTCGCTGGCGAAACTAGGGCAGATTTGATGCTTGGGAGAACACGAGAACGTATTCATTGCGATCACTGCAGCACACTGCGCTGGATACGATTCACTTTTGTAGAGCATTCAAAATATCTGACTCTGTTTTCAGTGATGACAGAGATTTTCATGCTATGCATTATTCCTGTTCAGATGTCCTTGAGAAATAAACTGTGAGATAAAAGGAAGCTCTGAGGGGAAGAACTACTGGAGTGGAATGTAAAAAAGGTGGAATGTGTGTTACTGCCGTGCCGTGTGTGTGTGTGTGTGTGCAGGGCCGTAAGCTAATTGGCTGAAAGAATTCTACGGTTTTACGTATAAGGACATAATAAAAAAAAATCATCTGGTGGTTAGCAGGTCTTAAAATTAGCTAAATACAACCTCAGATGAACAACAACACATGACACTGTGGACCTGCAACCAGCCTACATTAAAAATAAATGTGTCGGAAATTCCCCAACATGCAGAAAAATGAGAGTGTGTGTGTGCATTATTGGGTGACTAAGAGAGAGTTAAGTTGTCGCACTCTCACTTAGCGGCATCTGTAATTATTCCTTAATTAAATATGATTACATAACTCTCTGCTGATTACGGGCACGTGCACACACACACACACACACACACACACACACAAACACACACACCGACACTTACACAAAACACACTTATCTTGTCCTGATTAGACTTGACAGATGCAAGGTGTTGGGAGCATGTGTAAAGAACGTGCTATCGCAGCCCCACTGCACTATTGGGGATTTCAAGACAACGGGGCTCCAATCAACATGGAGATCAATGGATAAACAAACAAACACTCTCTTACCCGTGTATCATTTTGTAACCATTTAATACCTACCCTGCCACTCAGCAACGCTTCCCCTGCAGGCTACAGTACCCACAAACCCTTCCGTCATATATGGGCGACTGGATCGAATCTGAGCGACTGTCCTCACCTGACCGTTGGTAAAGGTGGGAGAGGTAAAGAAAGGCTGGCATTGTCCCTGGAACACTCTGTCGCAAGTCCCTCCTGGGCACACACGCTTACACGCTTACACTGCTCCAAACCTGCCGTTGGCATGGACACCACGCAAGTGTCCATGGAAACCACATTGTCTGTACTAAAATAGCAATAGGAAATGCAAGCTACTTTTGGAAACTGTTTTCCAGCAAGCGCAACAACACACAGCTCTGCATCCGGAAGCTGGACGCTTCTTCTAAAATTCATTGGCAGAATAAAAATATAAAAATGGACAAAATAGAGATAACTAGGGGTTTTTATTTTTTCTCTGGAGACAAAAAAATCTGAGAAGCAGGTAACTTGTGTAAAAGCCTCAATTTGATCTCCATTTTAATCACATTGCTCTCTAGGGCAAATAATCAAAATATTAAAGATTTGTGATTTATTTTCTAGAAGAAATGACTGATAGTTTCAAGGACATTCCTGTTCTTTTAATAGTATTCATTTATTGAGACATGATACCAACTTTAATATGTAAAAACAGCATTTTATATAGGTAAAATACAATAATAATGAATAAAATGAATTATGAATAATTCATTTTCAGGGTAGTTCTGATAAACTGAAAGGTGCTAGAAAATAAAATGGGCTGGAGAAAATTAAATGGGATGGAAAGTTAATGTCTGACACTGAAAAAAAATATTTTATATAATAAAATATTTATTATATATATTGTAAGGGAAATTATACACACACACACATATATATATACTTTATATATGTATAAATAAGTTCCCTCACAAACTGCTGGTTTCAGAGACATTTTCCCCCACACGATTTGATAGCCTTATATAATGAAGTGATATAAAAAAAAAAATATGATTTGTCCCATTAAGTGTTCCTTATTGCAAAAAAATCTGACGCTTGTATTCATTACTGAGCACCTCAACCATTTCTAATGATTTTATATTCTCTGCTGCCATTTATCTAATATAAAAACACATTCAGACTTTTTTCTTTTTTTGTCTGTCTTTGTAACATTATCTTGTTTTCTCCAACTACAGGCAAAGCATGATGAATCACTGGGTGAGAAAGAGGGCAGCAGACCAGCCAGGTCAACGTGCAGGACATCAGACTCTACAAGAGCATGACGCTCCTGTGTCCTGCAGATATATCATAGGAAAACGGTAGTGTACTGAAAGGAAACCAGTTAAAAACCAGCCTGAATTATTTCTCTCTCCTATTACTATAATAATCAGTTTCTATGACTGATATGGATTTCACACCCAAATACACACATACAGCTCACACAGGAAGTCATTTTTTCTCTGTTTGTGTGTGCAACGTGCATGATTAACTGTTTAAACACATTTTTGGCTTTCTGCCTCGAGTGAGGATGTACAATAGCACTGATTCACATCATTGGGCGTGTATTTTTGTAGGTCAGTTTCACGCTTCAGATTTTCAGAAATCCACGCGCACAAAAAGACCCACCGCTCCAATCGTTGTTGTCGAAAACCATGTCCGCAGTAATAGACTGTCTGTAAGTACTCAAAAACAAGAAAATGATTCTGTGTTATTCCGCTAACTTCCTCCCTCGGGCACACAGGCAGCTCCACCAGATAACCCGCTGCAGAGATGTACCATCGAGGCAAGTTTCTGTAGCAATTATAGAGACGTACTGCTGTAACCAGCTCAAAACAAATTGAGCTATAGTGCTTTGATTCTGCTGTAACTGCTATACATCTCCTAACATCAAAACTCTCCGTGATGAGGGTTAAATCAAGCTACGGACTAAATTTTACTGTTAATGGTGGTTTTTCCGTTGAGAATCATTTGCTGTCCTGGACTATGAGTTCCATCCAGGAAATCGTCCCTGAGAGTCTAATGCCATCCTAAAATAGGCTTTAAATGAGCACGGGAAAAGCAGCGCAAAGTGTTTTAATAGGTTTCAACTGAATGAGGGTTTAGGAAGGAAGAGAGAATAACATCTGACCTCTTTTCACCTGTATGTGCCGTTTTATTGACCTGCTATAGTGGCAGAAAGGACAGAATCCACAAGGGGCCAATAAAAATATGTTTAATCGTAGACAGAGAGATGTTTAAACGTAAAAATATAGGTGAAAATGACCTTTCCACTGCCGGCTTAGTGTTGTGTCTGTATAAATGTCATTTTATATCTCTCTATCTCTATTATTGTGAGTGTAGAGTGGTACATCAAATGTGTGTA
Organism: Abramis brama; assembly: GCF_963993115.1. NCBI lineage: Eukaryota > Metazoa > Chordata > Actinopteri > Cypriniformes > Leuciscidae > Abramis > Abramis brama. The sequence goes on from NC_139970.1 coordinate 29,813,736, forward strand.
GTGGGAAGAGCACATGCTCACGACACATATGAGCGAGCAGTTGTGCTCACGGGAAAGCAGGTCTGGCCTTGTGTCAAAACTCAATCTTCATTCTTCCTCATTGCCTCACTTGGCTATCCTAAAGGCCAAAAGCCTATGAAAAAAAAAAAAAAAAAAAAATGGCTGTGTTTTCATTAACCACTTCATCACTGCATTTTATATTAAAAGACCCTGGTTACTGTATACACATTATTTAAAGCTGCAGTGTATAATTTTAGTGGCACTAAATGCTATTTTACATGCCTGGTGCAAGTCTGCACAAAATACTTTTAGCCTATTTTATCTATACACTGTAATACATGTCGGTAATTTTTACAGAAAAACACTGTAAAGATATCTTACCATTAACAGTGAAATTTTAATTGGTTTAACATCATGTTATAAGCAATTTAACTGTAAAACAGTCAAATGCATGGTTTTTGCAAGTAAAAACTATGAATTGCCATATAATTTACAGTTTCAGATGTTCAACAGTACAGTTTATGCCAATAATGTGCATTAGGTTGTTTTGTGTAACACTTTGTTATTTAATTAATTATTGAAGTATTTTAGTGGCATGTGTGTGTATATGTGTAATGTTTTGTATGGTTGTCCATATTTTATGGACAAGCCATTTACGATGAACCCTGATTCCTCATGTGGCTTTCTAATGTACAACCTGTATCATTATGGTGGTTATCAGTAAATCTTGCAGTACAAAGCAGATTTTAATGTATTAACATTATATAACTTAATGAAATACAGTTATAAGTTGTAAAATATACAGGCACCTATAAGCCATCCTGTAATACCTGAAACATTTTCACTGTTACACTGTATATTATATGGTGGATTTCTTGCAAAAAAAAAAAAAAGCTGCCGTTTTTTACTGTAAATTTAATAGAATATGTTTTAAAGTGTAGATCATAAAATGTGGGAAGAGGTACATACTGAAGTTTAATAATTAGTGCTTGCGTTTTTATTGACTTTTTTTGTTGAATCGTGAATAACTACACTAATGAACACTAACAAAAGAAAAACCTTTTTGTCACTATCTTACACTGTCCTGTTATTTTCTGTATTCGGTCTGTGTTGCAAAAATACATCTACAATACATTCAATTACAGAAAATGTCTTTTAAAAATAAATAAAAAAACAAAAATGAAAGAAATGGTTCAAGCACTCTCATTCTAAACTCTATGGGTCTATAATATATATATATATATTCAAGCTGTTTATTCATTTTTATTTTTTTATTTTTTTACAAGTCCGCAAGTCACAAGTGTTGCAGTCAAGCTTCGTCGAACCATTTTCTTTTCACTTCTGGGACTGTTCGATTAACAGATGAAACTCCATTAACTGAATCTGTAATATGCTGCCAAGCATTTTTACCTAAAGCATTATTACCTAAAAAATCTTTTTTTAGGACCTGATGCGCCACTATGTATGCTTGAAAATAAAATGTGGCGTTTTGAATGAACTTCTGATAATAAAACTTCAATTTCTGCATCTGAGAAATTTCTCTTCTTCATTCGGTTTTGAGAAGACATGTTGAAATCCTTCGTTTCGTGTCATAATATGATGCCCATATATAGTTGTCAGTCGGATTTAATGGGCGGGATTTATGGTAATTGAGAGAATGAGCGTGCACGCGCGTCCCATTTACGACTGATTGGAATTCATTAACCCACACACACATTTCACTATCAAATCTGACGTTTACGAAGTATTTGTGAATCAGGAGAAGAATTTTCGGGAATGTCTCTTTACGCGCAAATCACTCACATATGTACTCGTATATTTACGAATGTTTCATGAATGAGACCCTATGATTTTTTTTTTTTTATCCGTGAAACATAAAAGGATATAAATGAGGGATGATGACTTTGACTATCAAGCTCAAAAAAGCAGTCTATATGACTCACGCACTATATTCTGAGTCTTCTGAAATCATATGATAGCTTTGTGTGAAGAATAGACTGAAAAGTTGTATTGACTTGTGCATTAATGATACATACACCAAAGTCATTGTTAACAAAAGCATGACACAGTGAGTGTGCCTGAAACCAAACAAGAAGCAAAAAAAAGAATAATACCACACACTCCAAAAAACTCCCGACCCCTCTTAGCAAGACAATCACAGCAAGTGTTCTTACACACTGAAGAGACGTCACACGGTACTACCTGTCACGCTCAAATAGGTCGTCCTCCGCACCAGGAAGCCTCCGAAAACCAGCTCACAGGTGTAGTTGCCGATGTCATCCTCCCTCACTTCCTGTATGGAGAGCAAGTCTGCGGTCTGTAGCACGCTACTCCTCCACTGCTGCACATTACACTCCTGCACACCCGCAGGCAAAGAGAAATAGAGAAAAACTATAAAGAAACAAAGAGACTGCACCATATTGCATGTGTATACACATTTGTATATTTTCATAATGAAAAAACTCATAGGGGAATTCAATAAGAATAACTGTGCTTGCCGACAGCATGCAAATCAAGTAATGGCACAAACACGCCCCACAAAAATCAGTGCTAAACACAATTTCTTGATCTTGCGGGTCGCAACGCAGCGATCCAGACACCCGAATTGGCTCTTTAAAATGCAGAAAGTGCACTCGACTGTATTTTATAACGCTCTTATGCTAATCTGATCATCATTTGATGAATTACTGCTACCATGATCGATAGAAAATTTACACAAACACTCTCTTTTAAATAATTTTCTGTTTATGGCTTTGAATGTGGCAAAAACACATTGTTAATTGCCCTAGGCAAATAGCGCTAACTTTTGTGAATAAGACAAAGTATAATAACCCTAATTTACATAAAAAGGAGGTGTGTTTGCACTGAAAAGAATGTCAATGGCTTAATTTAAATTCTCAGGGGACAGGTGCCATGACGCTGGTGGTTTGTTATTAAGATGCTGTTTGTGCACTGAATGGCGCAACTGTTTAGTGAATTCACCACAGAGTATCTCACACCGTACCTTGTACCACGTTATCTGCGGTTTTTCCCCAGGCTGAACGTAATCCTGGATATCAGGACAGGAGATGTCTTTACTCTTTCCTAGTTCTCCTTTCTCAGTGTAGCGCAGTTTTGAGTTATAACATCCTGCTGTGTCATTATCGGCAACCAATAGAGTCATAGACACCTTCATACAAAACGTGGAATTCCTGTAACACACACACACACACACACACACACACACACACACACACACACACACACACACACACACACACACACACACACACACACACACACAGACAGAGTATAAAAACTGTGCTTTCTGCAATCAGATTAACACATACTCACCCAGAGACATTAAATGTGTTATCTCACAGATCCTATACACTAACAAATTAAATCAGGTTTTATTCTAGGTTTTATAGATGTAATTTGACCACGATGGAACACAGTTTGTCTGCAATTTTCATGTAATGAAATAATTAGCGTTTTACTGACAGAATATGAGAAGCAAATTAATAGAAAATGTTTCCTCAAAGGTTTTAAAGGGTCATTTCATAAATTTTTTATCACTTTACATTTTCCCTGAGGTCCACTTATAATGTTCATTAATGTTTTTCACCAGAAAAACACGTCAAAATTAATATTCCACCCTCTCTTTGACCCTTACAATTAAAGATGTTTTTTTTTTTTTTTTTTTGGTTAAGACTTCTATCAAAGATGTGAAAGTATGGAATGAGACAAAATTGAGTTATACAAATTACAGTATGTTTTCATAGTACAATGAGCATTTATTTATTTATTTAAAAAAAGATTTCTCATTATATGACCCTGCATTTTGTTTGCATTAAATTCAAAGTCAAACTAAATTACACAGCTCCAAACGCATATTCAGACACACACACACACCTATACACACACTCTGTAACTCAGAAGCATTGCATGTCAACACACACACTTCTCTACATTGATGTGTGTCTCCATTAAAAGTGCATTAGTGTTTGTTTTGTCCAAGGGCTTTGAGTTTAATAGCTGCTGATAAGATTTGTTGAAATTTGACCTTTTCAGTGTAATGACCTCAAACCTCCTACCGGGTTACCATGGTTACAGTGTGCTTGGGGCGGCAACCTGCAATGCACTTGTCTTTCGTAAAATGCATAAACAAATTATCTCAAAAAAATACCTATAAGCTCTCTTTCTGCCCTATTAACCATATAGCAAAGACTATTTTTACACGCTCTCACTATTTTCAGACACTCACATATGTCAACAGAGTCTTGTTTTATCACCCTATAAACCTAAAAAGAATACTAAAATATCTGCTCTCTCCTGTCGGTGTGTTGCTGAAAACTATTGTTTATGGTTTAATCAGCTCAAAGACAGTCTCAGAGGAAAGAAACACAACAACAACAACTCTATTTCCTGCTGTTAACTGGGTTCTTAATAAAAAAAAAGCCTACACAGGCAGCCTCCTTCTTAGGCAGCATCCTAACTGGACTGGAATCTCATAAGTGACAACTAGTGTCAATTAATTGGTTTCTAGGGGATCAATGTTTGGCTAGTTAATTTAGGCTGTTATTCATTGCTGGTAAATGCTGTAATCTCAAAAATATGCTGACAAAAACTGTTTTTCTCCATTGTCACTCATTCTAAAGTAGCTGTGCATACTGACTAAATCATACTGACTAACATAAATCATCAAAATTTCATTACCGATTAAAGCTAACATACAAGAGCGTTTACACCAAGGGCAATAACTATAACAATGACTATAACTATAACGTTTGAATACTTGTTCTAATACTGTGAAAATAGTGAAGTCCACACCCCAACGAGGAAAAATATTGTTGGAATCACTTTCAGAAAGATATTTCTAGCTGATTAAAACAGCCAAACAGGATTCATGCGACTTTTTAAAGAGGCAGACGACATAACTGCAGCGAGCACTTGATTTGAATGTCTTTAATGTCATTAATGTCTATTGCTGTGGACACTAATATAGTTATAATTATAGTTATATTTATAGCTATCGCTCTTGCTGTGAACGGGCATACAAATATAAAAAAAACGGTATTTCAAATTAGACTGGATTTTTTTTTTACCAATACTTTAAGTATTGAATGCAATGTATATTTATTTAAAAGGATAGTTCACTTAAAAATGTATATTCTGTCATCCTTTACTCAACCTCATGTCGCTCTAACTGTGCATTCACACCGCCGCCGGCGAGAGCGTCAAAGTGGCCGGAAGTCATTCATTTTCAATGAGAGCCGGCAGCGAGCTCTGGCGAGGGCGGCGCGGCGCGTCTTGGACGGTGAGAGTGGCGAAGAGAGTTGAAGTCAGGTCAACTTTATGTTAATAAGCTATGACGCGGTTCGGCGGCAACCAATCAGAATGTAGAAGTCCTCCACCTGAGAGGATTCCAGAGAACGCAATCCTGTAAACATTGGTTTAAAAAGAACACGCCTTCGATCTACGTCAGAGCATCAGAGCGTCCCAAATCTTTCTCGGCGTCGTTGGCAGGGCGGCGAGAGCAAATTTTGCCGCTCTCGCCGGTGGCGGTGTGAACGTACAGTAAGGGCACTTTTACACGACAATGACGTACTAAAAACGGAATTTTTTTTCGATGCATTTTCACGTATTTTCTCACGGATCCACGTAAACTACTAAAAACGCTGTATTATGCAGGCCAGGCCAGTCAAGTCACCTTTATTTATACAGCGCTTTTAACAATACAAATTAACAGTGATAACAGGAAAATAATGTACAGCAGATCTAGAAGAAAATAGTGTCATAGTCCAGCTTAAGTAAGTTCAGTGATGGTTCATTTTTTTTGTCATAAAGTATTAATTTTGTTGTATTAATTTAGTTTTTCTATACAGCCGCTCTGGAGAATACATTGATGTCATCATCCAGCTCAGTTCAGTTTTTATATAATGGTGTCAATGCAGGCAGATCAATAATATTGTTGAATATTAAGTGTCCCCAACTAAGCAAGCCAAAAGCCAAAGGCGACAGTGGCAAGGAACCAAAACTCCATCAGGTGACAGAATGGAGAAAAAAACCCTTGGGAGAAACCAGGCTCAGTGGGAGTGCCAGTTCTCCTCTGGCGAACGAACGAACAGTGTATGATTCTGATTCAGGCAGCATTACAGGTCAGAAGTCAGATTGGATCGATTCGGAACATTCAGAATATTTATCCAGTTCCATCTGGCTGAAAATCAGAGTCATCACACCGGTATGGCCGGCATGGTCAGTAGCTGGCGATGTCACTTTGTTAGGAAACACTACTCGCCTATACGAACACGACTGAACACGAAATACGCATGTGCATGACATCTCTGTTTTCCCTAATTCACATTTTTGTTGTTTACACGGAGACGATAACAGAATTTGAATAATAATGGGATAATTTTGAATCCCATTTTCTATGTTTGTGTTTTAAGGCTGCCAAAATGCCATTCCCAAGTAAAAGTTTTCCGTATTTAGTTGAAAACAATCAGCGTAAATGTAAATGACCCCTTAATCTGTATGATGTTTAGTTCTTCTTTTTCTCTCTTTCTGTTTTTTTTTTTTTTTCGGTACACTCACACATATACAATAAGAGTGACATTTTGTGATGCAAAAGTGAATATGATGAGTATATTATTTGCTTTGACCTCAAGTCAGTTGGAACCTGAGCAAATGAGGACCCTGGAGAGTTGCCTGACTGTTTAATATGTGTGACAGTGGCCTGCGGCATTATAGGAGAGTGCCGGAGTGTCAGTGTTTGATTGATGGATGACAGAACGTCTCACTGTCCTCTGCCGTCGCTCACTTATTTCACTTCCAGTTTTACTGTCCCTGAGAAGATTCAAATACAGACACACAACCCTAACACACACACACACACAATACACGCATACAGTAATACACACAAGCTAATTTTCTCAGCATGACACTTTTCTTGAAGGCTTTGAGAGACAATCAAAAAACATCAAAGGAGGAAGTTAAGCATATTCCCAGAACCGGCTAATGTCCGAAAGGCAGAGTGTGTGCGTGTGTCTCCCTGTGGATTTGCATATTTAAGCATATGAGTGTTCAGGCATACACATGTGCACACGTTTCACTCTCTCACCTCAGAACGCAGGAGTACAGACCGGCGTCCTGCAGCTCAGCAGGCCGAAACCAGATGGCGTCTTCCTCTTTGCTCATGCGTACCCCGTCAAAGGAGATGGGCTCCTCAAAATCGCCATGTCCCAACCCAGAACTCCGGTACCACATCAGACTAAGTCCAATGCTCTGTGCCTGGGTGTAGTTGGCTCTGATGTAACCATAAAACAGAGCACACTTTATCCGCACCGGTTCTCCGTGTAACACCCGGTACTTCAGATAGTCCACGGACCAATCAGTGCAGCCGTCCACTGCAGAAAGACAGGAGGACAGAAATATAAGTCTCCGCACCTTTAGAATTTTGCAAAGTTTCATTAAAGTGCCCCTAGTATGGTTTTTCGAATATTCTCTTTCATTCAGTGTGTAATATAGCTGTTTGTGAATGTAAACGTTCTGCAAAGTTGTAAAGTGGAAAGTGCAATCTTTATGAGTAATTTTTCGTCCGAATCCTACTGTTTTACGGTTCTACGTCACTAGAAGATACATTTGTATAATGCAAATGCCTATGTTGTACGTTGTCCGCCCGCGAACAACTTAAAGGATTAGTAGGATTAGTAAAATGAAAATTAGCCCATGATTTACTCACCCTCAAGCCATCCTAGGTGTATATGACTTTCTTCTTTCAGACGAATACAATCGGAGTTATATTATAAAATATCCTGGCTCTTCCAAGTTTTATAATGGCAGTGGATTGCAACCAACAGATTGAAGCTCAAAAACGTGCATCCATCTGTAAACGAACTCCAAACGGCTCCTGTGGGTTAATAAAGGCCTTCTGAAGCAAAACAATGAGTTTGTGTAAGAAAACTATTCATATTTAACACGTTACAAAGTAAAATAACTAGCTTCCGGCCAAACGCAGTCTACTTGCCCCTAATGCGCAACTTACGAAATTTATGATGGCAGAAGTAGTGTAGTGCGTCATGGCGTAGCGTAAATATCAGCAGTAGGCCTATGTCGCATTACTCGCACAAGTTGCGTTTTACACTTAAGTGGAATCCATATGTTCGTTTGGCCGGAAGCTAGTTATTTTACTTTATAAAGTTTTAAATATTATTATTTTTCTTACACAAATTCATCGTTTTGATTCAGAAGGCCGTTATTAACCCACAGGAGCCGTTTGGAGTTCTTAATGGATGGATGCACGTTTTTGAGCTTCAATCTGTCGGTTGCAATCCATTGCCATTATAAAACTTGGAAGAGCCAGGATATTTTTTAATATAACTCCGACTGTATTCGTCTGAAAGAAGAAGTCATACACCTAAGGATGACTTGAGGGTGAGTAAATCATGGGCTAATTTTCATTTGAAAGTGAACTACTCCTTTAACCAGCCCACAACACGTTGTTTTACTGACGAATGCTTCTCAAACTCAAATCTCGAAGTTCAACGTGGGATTCACAAAATGCTTGCCCTTGAAAGATGGGTCAGTAACGTTACCCAGTATATTTGGACCAACTTGCTCCTCAGAATCACAACCTGTAAGTATGAATAATTATTGATGTATATATTTTCTACCAAGTGTTCAAAATACTTCTTTTGTGCTTTATATTGTGTAAGTTTCCGGCTAACCGGCTTACTCGCGTTATTACTGTCTTGCTGAAATACTTCTTCTAATCAGCTGTGGGCCACTATTACCCAAAACTATTAATGCAGATTGTCTATTAATTGTTTATGCAGTCTATTAATGCAGATTGTCTGTCGTTCTTACTACTTTGAGAAAAGATAAAGGATGAAGCAAGATTTATTTTTACAAACGTTTATGTTACACCAGTCATTCACGTTAGTGTTGGGCGATCATATGCACTTTAATTGATACAGTTAATAGTTCCCGCATGTGCACCGCAATAAATTAGAAATATACACATCGGTTTGTTGATGGACATACCCTTTGCTGATGGCGAGGAATTACAGTTGAAACATCTCATAATGTACCTCAAACTGAGTAGCGTATCACACTGAGAAACGTCCTGCTCGAGTCGTCCTTGCGATGGAGGTTTGGGTTGAATAACTAGTTCTTCTAATGTTTCATCATCAGACTCATTCTCAGATTGATATGGTAAAATTTACGTCATCGTTACTGTCTTTACAGTTTAATCGCTGAGCTGTATGAAGCCTCCGGACAGAGCTGACGTTCAGTTATGGTAATGAGCGTGTAACGTTAGATTGATTCTTTCTCATCAGAAAGTCATGAAAGTCAGGCGCTGTACGCAGGAGACCAATCACAACAGACTGGGCCATCTGGCCAATCAGAGCAGAGTAAGCTCTCGTAAAGAAGGGATGTAGAGAGACTGATTCATCCGATGAGTCGTTTGAGAATCATTAAACAATGTGTTGATGTGCAATGTATATTATGAGAAAATGAAAGTGATTTTTTTTTTTTTACTTTTGATGCATGTAAACCTGTTGTAGGAGACTTCCAAAACAAAATTAGGAACCTTTAAAATAGCATAATAGGGGCACTTTAAACACCATTTGATGTCACTGGCCATCCAGCAAAACATAAGACATGCAATGTAAGTAAAACATGACAGAATTGTCTTTATCAGGTGCAATATCTCTTTAAGTTACATTATATTTCATTGAGCTAAATTATTTAATCCATAAACACACATAGGATCCTGTAGGTTGAAAAAAAAGAAAAAAAGAAGATTTTGCAGATAAAGGTTTAGATACAAACACACACACATATGCCACTGTGATAAAAGTCGAATCTTTGAGCTATTGAAATGCAGATTTTTTGACAGAAAATCTTATAATTAACGAGATGTTAAGTCAATATGAGTCAGAGTTCATTTTAAAGCTTGGATGCTATAGAGAAGTTAACTCGTGCAAGTAATTATACTCTAACTAATTATGTTTCATTGTTGTAATTAACTGCTGTGTTTTATAATGTTTGCATATGCAAGTGTGTGTGTGCTGGAGGATCGCTGTGCGCATGTGTGTGTGTACACACAGGAGATGGCATGAGCTTGTAATAAAAGCAGTTAATTGCTTTTTTTAAACTCTGGAGATGAAGAAAATAGAGCTATTAAAATCTGATAGGACAGTCAAATAATCTACTGTAGCGTTAATATCCAAGATCTAAACGGCCCCACATTTTACATAATGTGATTTTGCAAAGTGCCCCTAACAAGACCAACATTTTTATTTATGTGCATTATATCATTTGAGATGGCACTGGTGGCCTTGAACAGTGATGATTGATCTGCCTCTGTCTGATTTTCTTTCCAAGTAAAAAACAAATAAGCCCAAATTGTGACAAATACTACTGCTATAGCAATTCAAAAGCAATACACGTTATATATTGGGTATACGAGTATTAAATCTTTGGTAACACTTTACAATAAGGTTCATTAGTTAACATTAGTTAATGTATTAACTAACATGAACTAACCATGAGCAATACATTTGTTACTGTATTTATTAATCTTTGTTAACGTTAGTTAATAAAAATTCAGCTGTTCATTGTTTGTTCATGTTAGTTCACAGTGCATTAACTAATGTTACCAAATACAACCTTTGATTTTAATTACGTATTAGTAAATGTTGAAATTAATATTTACTAAGATTAATAAATGCTGTAGAAGCATTGTTCATTCTTAGTTTATGTTAACTAAGGTAGTTAACTAATGTTAACTAATGAACCTTACTGTAAAGTGTTACCAAATCTTTCAAGCCCTATATTGATGTCGAGATTAATTAATAATTGAACACTAAAAACACGCAGGAAAATCACTAAACCGTAAAAAGGTTTTCTATTTCCATTTCTATTTGACCAGACCCTAAAGGTTTTTTTTTTGTTTTTTTTTATTATGTTAAAATTAGCCAAGTGAATACTAGTATGATGTATACATACAATTGTGCAAATGTACTTCACAATTCAAAGGATTTAGCATTAGGAGAGGATAAATGAGTCTTGAAAATAATCTCTCAATGCAAAAAATCTGAATTCTCTTAAAATGGGCTATATTTTCTTTATGCATAATACAACATCATTTTCTTTTTTTTTACTTTTGACTATGGGGTGAAATTTGTCCAGGATATTTTTTTTAGTGTTCATGAGAATCAGCAAACAAAAGGCAAACATCACAGGCTCTTCATAAACACACACACAAATGTTCTTTTACTTGTTGTGAGAGCATTAAAAACACAAAGGTGTATTATAGAGCCTTACACCCCCAAAATGATTATATTTTTCAAGAAAAGAAAAGCACTTGTCATTGAGCAAAGTCCTCTGTGTTCCTGCTTGACTGCATTGCCCTTGACCAAATTCACAAATGGCTAAATCCGTCTCTGTAATAACTTCCCAATTGTGTTCAAATTAAGTGAAACCCATTACAGAACATTTCCTCCCGATGCGGAGGACAGAACTTCCACTCATTATTTCATGTTCCGTCTATGCTGAAAGGTATGAAAATAAACAGCATAAACTGTGCGGAAATGCTTAGTGACACACTGCTCATGTACAAAATGCACCCCTCAAGACGTTTTCCTTCATGCTGAACTTGGATGCTCGTCACTTATGAAAATGCTGAGGCAATAGATGGCAGTTTGCTGAATCTTTTAAATGAATAAGATAGTGAATAAAAATTATTTGATGACGTGCATTCTGCCAAATCAATTACATTTATTATGACAATTACATCACCCTTCTCTCCCACAACACTCTCCTTCTTCCTCCATCTCTCACTGTTTTGTCTTACATCTGTCTTGCATCAGTATGCTGTAACTGTACTGTCTGATATGACTCTACTAAACACGGTTAACCTCTTCAGGTGTCATCATACCCTGCTCTCCATTAATCCCTTTTCTCCAGTTCATCTCCAGTCCAGCTGTTATTTTCATGTTCTACTGATATCAACTTTACTTTTTTATGTTTGGGGTCACAGAGACTTGAATTATGTTTGTGTAAAATAATAATAGCAATTTTGATATTTACAATTTATTTTACTTGTCTAAAATTGAAATCTGAAATTGTTTAAATCAGTTCATCTGATCTTTTCAGCCGAAAAATTCACCCGAAATTCTGTCATTACTTACTCACCCTCATGTTGTTCTAAATCTGAATGAATTTGTTTCTTCTGCTGAATACAAAGAAATATATTTTTAAGAACATGGGCCTGTTTGGTTACTGACATCATTCAAAATATCTTCTTTTGTGTTCAGCAGAAGAAAGAAATTCATACAGGTTTGGAACAACATGAGGGTGAGTTTTTCTATTTCAGAAATAGAAAAAGATTTATATTTCAAATAAATGTTCTTTGGAACTTTCTATTCCTCAAATAACTCAGAAAAAAATGTATACAGTTTAGGATAAGTATGATTTTTAAAAAAGAAATTATTAATTCTATTCAGCAAGGAATGTATCACCTTTTCACAAAAAAAAGGGTACCCTAAAGGGTACCCTTAGTATACAGTAATAAAGTACTTACAAATCATTAAACTATTAGTTTATACTTAATTCATAGTATGTCTCTACATTGTTAATATATTTATAGGCTATATACAAATAGTGAGTTATTCATTCATTGTCACTGTAGTTAATACAATTATTATTGTTTAATTAGCTCATGTAAAGGAATTGGTAATTGGTAATAAGGAGTAAATAGTTCTCAATTTAGATTTCCACAAAAACTGGGAAGATGTCATTAAGTGCCTTAAACCAACTTTTCTTAGACATTCATTGCATTCATATTAAGTGTTCCTTAAAATATTCACACACCCATGCACATGTTGGCATATGTTGTTTACGGGAACTCTCCATAGGTGTAATGGTTAATATACTGCACATTCTATCCCCTTACACAAACTCTACCCCTAAACCTGCCCATCACAGAAAACTACATATTTACAGTTAAGCCCAAAATTACTCATACCCAGGCCAAATGTTTAATTATGGTGAATTTTTATTTGACAAATAGGCATATTCTGGCTGGAAATTACACAAATGGTGACAACAGAAAAAGTAAGACCTTGTGTTAGAGATATTAATGAAGAAAATTAGCTTCTCTTTTTTTAACATTTTGACAAAACATTTCATGTGTACAATTATTCATACCGTTTCTCAATAACCAATGGCAAAGCCTTTCTTTTTTCATCACAGATGTCAAACGCGTTTTGGACCATTCCTTTCTTGTCTAGATCTCCAGGTACTTGAGGTTGGAAGGCTTCCTTACCATCACTCTGGTCTTCAGTTCCCTTTCAGTCCAGAATGTCAGACGTAGTCGATGTCGACTGAATGGGATCACACTAGGGAGCCAATTGTCTTCGAGCATGCGAGCACGAGCCAATGAAATTTGGCGTGTGTGATTTGCATCACTCACTCCGCCCCGCGGAGCGGGCATAAATACGGAAGTGGATGCACGCACTAGTTGCTTTTTGCTTCGGAGCCGTTCAATGGTGTCTGAAAAGTGTGTTGAGTGTTTCAACGAGCGAGCGTGTCTGTGTTCTTTTGGAAAAGACTCCCAGTGCTGGTGGTTTCTACAGCGCGGTGCAGCGGTGGTCGCAAGCTTTGAGCTCTCAACTGCTGTTCTAACAGCAACAAAGATTTTGTTTGTTTGTGTGTTGTCGGTCGGTTGAGGGCGAAAAAGTGAGTGCTTCACTGTTTCATTTCACTGAAACTGTGTTGCCGTGGTCATTCCCTTGTGTGCTCCGGCACTGGTGACGGGTCGCATTTTCTAAAAGAGCAACACAGGTGTGAGTGCGTCTTTTTCAAGATGCCATTCCATCCGTGCATTTCTGGATGCGATCATTCCCTGTCACCCCCATATGGACGGTCACAATGGTTGCATCACGTGTTTGTAATATATATGTGTATATAATGTATGTGTATATGTGCAGCACGTTGAAGCAGCTTTTGTGGATAGTTTATGTTCTCATTGCGAGGATATGACTATCGCGGTGTTGAGATCGAGACTCGCCTTCATGCGTGAAGCTGGAGTCCCCATTACCACACCCCGCTACGGCGCCTGTGTCCGGCTGCTTTTTGGATGTGGCCCCTCGTCTCCCCCATAGGGCCTGTGAGTTCACGCCCGTTCTGCCGGGCAGAGCTTACAAAGCCTGTGGGCAATCCGCCTTCTCTTGCGTGCCATGGCGCTGCTTCAGGTCTATCAGGCCAGGGCACTCATGGACATGCACAAGGGTAGTCCAGACCGTGCACTCATAGGTGAGCTCCGCACCACATCTGACCTCGCCCTCCGGGGCACGAGTGTCGTGGCGTGCGTGATCGGTCTGGTGATGTCCACGTTAGTGGTCCAGGAGTGCCATCGTTGGCTCAGTCTGGTCGTATGGTGGATGCGGACAAGGTTCGGTTCCTGGTCTCCCCAATTTCCCAGGTTGGGCTGATCTGCGATGCGGCGGAGAACTGCGCCCAGCAGTTTTCTGCCGCTCAAGCACAGACGGAGGCCACCCCGGGTTCCTCCGCCTGCTCGTCGCAGAGAGTGTTCCCCTGCCGCCGCTCTGCTGGGCCTCCGCAGCAGCCTCCAGCCAGGCCTCAGCATAGAGCCGACCCAGTAGGGGATGCCCAGCCCAGTAGGGGACGCCCAGCGAAAGCGTTCCTGAGCGGGCTGCTTAGGGATGGAGGAAGGTGCTTTGGAGTTGGTCATCCTCTCCCTCCCCCCGGATGAGGGCCGGGTGGAGTCTTTGTTTGTGTGTGTGTCTGTTCCACCACTGGCTCCCAAAAACGGAGCAAGCGGTACCCACACTTCAAAGAAAGAGCAAATTCCTCTGTTCCTGGGCCCCAAGAGGGCAAGTCTGCTTGTGTGCGACCCTGTAAAGCCTTGCACCCCTCAGCCCCCTCTTGTTCGCCAGCTGGCAGCCGTTCCCTCCAGCCGGTATGGAGTTTGGCTTCAGAGCCCGTACTTCATTGTACCCTTATTATGTGGTAGGTTACAACCATCTTGGTTCTGTGCCAACTGATACAGGCCCTTTTTCGAAAGCTTCCGTTCACTTGTAAACACAGAGTTGCATTTCAATGCCCCGTCCCCAAGCTTGGTCTGCAGCGTTCGACCTGAAAGACGTGTACTTCAGATCTCTATCCTTCCGCTTCACAGGCTTACTGTGTTCTTGCGTTCGAAGATACAAAGTATCAGTACATGGTCCTACCCTTCGAGTGCTCCATAGCCAGTTGGGTCTTCAGGTCAACTGGGAAAGAGTAATCTCGCCCAAATGCCGAGTATCTCTTTTCTAGTTTGGAGGTGCTCTCGGTCTAGCGCATCTCTCAAGTGAGGTGTGCCAGCTCAGTGCTATTTAGAAGTGAGAAAGGGTCCCACTGAAACTTTCAGAGGCTCCTGGGGCATATGGCAGATGCAGCCGCACGGCTTCCTCCATATGGAGACTGCTTCAGCACTGGCTTAACGACCGAGTCCCGAGGTGGCCGTGGCAGAGCGGCACGCTCCGTGTAAGAAAACAAACACCCTGGCCTGTCGCCAAACCCTCAGCCCATAAGCAGACCTTTGTTTCCCCGGGCTAGTGGCTCCTGGAACAAGTGTCCTTCAAATGTTGGCTGAGGGGCCACGTATAAAGGGCATGCAGTAACAGAGCTCTGGGCGCCCTCTGACTGCATTTGGCATTCGTTGCCTCGAGTTGCTTACAGTCCCTCGCTTCGAGACACCACTGCTCAGCGAGCTTGTACTTTTCTGACAACATTGCAACTGTCGAGCTGCGCTCCCCTTGCATGTTGCAACTTGCCTGCCACCTCCTCCTTGGAGTCAGAAGCTTCTAAGGTAGCTTCATTCCACCTATTTTTGCTGGCCTGCTCAATCGTGCCGCTCACAAGCCTCACGACAGCCTCCGGTCCAGATACAGTGGAGACTCCATCCCCAGCTGGCCAGCTGTTTCGGACCACTTCGGGGCCGCACAGCCATGTCTGTTGCCCCTCCGGACTCGTCCTATGCCAGTTGTTTCTTCTCTTGTCTGAGTGGACATCCCTCGACAAAGACTCTGGCCACAGCTGGCCCTGGGCCCGCAGAAATGCGTTCCCCAGTGAGCCTTCTTGCACTATGGTGCTAAAATCAGGAAGAGATGGAACAGGTTTTTGTTAAGTTTCTCCTCATTGGCCCAACCAACCTCCTCTCGACAGCCTTCCTGACACCTTCCTCTGAGCACATTCTCAGGGATGGGGCACGATGGCACCCACGTCTAGACCTGGGAAAGTTCCAGGTCTGGTTCTAGTAAGAACGGGACGCGGAGGTTCTGGTCTACCGCAAGAATTGTTATGCAGTAGAGACCATCACTGTGAGCACCCTCTAGAAAGACGCTTGCTCCTCTAATAGAAGTCGAACCTGTTCGTTGAATTGAGTCTTCTCTCCGTGAGGAGATCCCAAAGGTGTTCGAAATCCAAGCGGAGTGCGATTTGATTGTCAGGTGCCTGAGGCGAGCAAGGAGATATATCCGCCTTGCGTCGCCTCCTTACCCTCTTGGGTCTTTTTCTCTGGTGCTACTGCACTGCAGAGACCGCCCCTGAGCCATTGCAGGCAGTGAGTTAAAAAATTCTGTTTTTTAAGAAACAGTTCTCCTGCTCACATGGTCTCCACTAGAGGGTAGGGACTTGATAGCTTTCGGTCAATGAGTAGTGCCTGGAATTCGGGCCGGCTAACTCTCACAAGTTGAGACCCCGGTTTGAATGTGTACCCAAGGTTCCTACCTCTCCTACGGGACCAGGTGGTGAGCCTGCAAGCGCTGCCCCGGAGGAGGCAGGACCAGGCGGTGAGCCTGCAAGTGCTGCCCCGGAGGAGACAGACCCAGCCCTGGCTTTTCTCTGTCCGTCCACCTCAGTGCGGTTATGCGTGATCAGAACACAAAGCCTAAACCTTAGACCAGCTCTATCTGTTATGGAAACCAGCAGAAGGGAAGGCTGTTTCCAAGCAGAGGTTGGCCCACTTCAAAGTGAAGTACTAGAACTAGCATGTGTCGAACTGTTGCTTCCCGTGGGCTCCCTTCACATGAAGCCAGTTTCACTGTAAGCACAGTTTGAAGTGTCGGCTTGCTGCGCCATTCCCCTCCTATGGACTGGATACGTGCACAATTTTTGCTCCAGTTGAGTTCCCTCTTAAACTGAACCCTGTTGAGTTCCTCCATACCCTTTGGCATCGGACGTGGCGGAGCGTCCGAAGCCAGGCCTATCACTCGTATGCACTGGTGGAACCTGTGTTAGGCTGGGTCCATATATTGTGATCCCTACGGCGATCCCATATGTGTATTATTCCATGGTACGGCTCCCTGCGGTGAGCCTGTGTCTTCAAGCTCTGCCGTCACTGTTGGTTGATCCTCCCCTCTGTTATAGGCTGGAGTCATCCCAATGACATTCCATATGTTGTACTGCCCAGTCATCTGCCCAGTCCATATGTGTATCCCCCACATGTTACCTCCCTTCGAGCAGGATGTGGTTTCCGCAGCGTCCCTTCCTTCCTTGTCAGGGTACGCTTTACCAGTGGTCCTGTGGAACAGCAGTCGACTTCCCTGGCCTAAGCCTCGCCCTTCTCCGCTTCAGAGTTGCGGGGGGACTTGAGGATTTTACCCAGGCACTGGAAGGTGGCAGCTCTAGTGGCGTTTTCCAGGGTTAAAGATCCCATTCAGTCGACGTCGACTACGTCTGACGTTCTCGACTGAAAGGGAACGTCCTGGTTGCGTACCGCCCCTGAGCCATTGCAGGCAGTGTGTTAGGACATAGTCCCTTTGCCACTATAGCTGGACCACTGCTGACCGAGTTCTCATGGCTCCTCAGCGTAAAGCAACTAGTGCGTGCATCCACTTCCGTATTTATACCCGCTCCGCGGGGCGGAGTGTATGATGCAAATCACGCACGCCAAATTTCATTGGCTCGTGCTCGCATGCTCAAAGACATTCCCATTCAGTCGACGTTGACTACGTGGGTTGCATACGCAACCAGGACGTTCTCTCCACAAATTCTCAATTGGATTCAGGTCTCGACTCTGGCTTGGCCACTCCAAAACATTGATATTGTTCTCTGCCAACAATTTCTTGACCACTTTTGCTGTGTTTTTTTTGGATCGTTATCTTGTTGGAAGATCCACTGCGTCCCCAGGCCAAGTTTTTCTGCAGACTGTCTGATGTTTTGCTCCAGAATCTTAATGTAGTCTTCTTTTTTCATGATGCCATTTACATTTACAAGGTTGCCTCGCCCATTGGCTGAAAAACACTCCTAAAGCAATGTTCCCACCACCATGCTTGACCATGGGGATGGTGGTCTTGGGGTTGAATGCTTCTTTTTTCTCCAAACAAAAGCCGCTTATTCAGGATGGCTTTGCTGGAGATCCTTGGATACTTCTTAGCCTCCCGCACTACCAGTCTTGCCAGCGCAGGGGTCACTTTTGGCTTCCTAGACTTACCATGTCCTTTTACATTTTTTACAGTGTGGAACTCTGGAAAGTTGAACTTTCTAATAATGCTTTGCACAGTGGCCACTGGAACTTGAAAACATTTGGAAATACCTTTGTGCCTTTCACTTTCTTGTGAGCATTCACAATGCGCAACCCGAGGTCCTCACTAAACTCCTTGGTTTTAACTTGACTTGCAATTGACCAGAAACTGACAAGCAAACAGGTGTATCAGCTATTCTGAATTTATAGTTGATTAGAATGCTCTAGCATGCTAGAAGTTACCAGGAGCATTTAGAAAGGTGCAGAAGATTGCATTTCCTGAGAACTTTGCGATAAGATCTGGGATATGAATAATTTCAAAATTTTGCCAAAATGTAAAAAAATAAAAAATAATAATATTTTAAATTAATCTCTCACACAATGTCTTACAGTCTTTGCCCTCTTACTTATGTCATTTCCAGTCAGAAGATACCTATTGAATGAATATTTTTTAAAGGAACACTTAATACTAATACTATTAATGTCTAATAAAGGTTGTTTAATTAATGACATTTTCCCATTGTCCATGACTTTATTACTTTATACTTATAAAGTGTTACCAAAAAAAAACAATTTTCAACATTGATAATAATTAGAATTGTTTCTTGAGCACCAAATAATCATATTATAATGATTTCTGAAGGATCATGTGACACTGAAGACTGGAGTAATGGCAGCTGAAATTTTAGCTTTTTAAACTGTATTCATCATTTAGTTAGTGGGCTATGAAAAGTGGGCATTACATACCAGAATGGAGCCAGACCAAATACATGTTTGTTAAATGTGATTATTGGTTAACAATATCAATTATTCACATTGCATAAGTGAAGTGAGAAGAAAAATTAGAAAATTTGTTTTTATTATTTGGAATGATGTTCACGGATAAATTGTTAACAATAATACCAGGAACTTGCATTAAGTAAAATTTATGTTGAATTAAAGTGTATTTTTCAAGCTATTAAAATATTATAGTATATTTTTGTATGGCCTTGAGGTCTCTGAGACCCCAAGCAGAACATGAGGGTTAAATCTAAGGGGCTGTGACACATCATGCTAATAACACACTCAAAGAGAGATGAGGCAATTACATAGTCATATTAAACCTGAACGCACTGACCCAATAAACTACGGGGTACGTACCCATACACCACAGGCCTGTGGCTCTCAAATGCACACATGCAAACACACAGTTAGATTTGGTCGGCTGCACATTACACAACGATTTCCAGATGTATGAAGGCTGAGATATATAGAGACAAGCTTCCACTCTAATATCAGGTGTGCTTTAAACAGCTCCCCAACGCTATAAGAAACTCTGACCTTTTTATGCAGGCAAAGGGGGAAAGCAAGAGAAGCAATTAGAAAGAGAGATGTTTCATCCTGCAAAGATCCCGATATTTCTTTGCCCAAGTGATGCTAACAAGCCAACCTTCCCTGAGGCACACTGGGTAACAGATAAAAGAAACGAAATGGAATCAAACTGGAATCAACTGCATTATTTTCTCCTTTCCACCCTTTTCTCTCTCTCCGAAAGCTCATATCACTCGCACACCTGAAACCTGGTTCTTTCCCCCAATGCTTCTT
This sequence comes from Abramis brama, assembly GCF_963993115.1. Lineage (NCBI taxonomy): Eukaryota > Metazoa > Chordata > Actinopteri > Cypriniformes > Leuciscidae > Abramis > Abramis brama. The sequence continues at coordinate 29,833,837 of NC_139970.1, forward strand.
TCTCCAACATTCACTTGTATCACAAATGTATCCCATCATGCTCGGTTCCTCTGTATGTACATGCTTTTCTCTCCCCTCTCCCTCTGCATTCCCCATTCTCGTTTCATCCTCTCATCTACCCCCACCCCATCTATCTATCTTGTTTTTCACTGCTAAATGAACGATAACGAGGTCGGTTGTCTCTGGGGTGAGGTCCCTTATGTAAGCCTATAAAACATTCACATGTTCTCAATCCTGCGCAACCTACTGCACTAAAATAGTCAGAGAAAAACAGGAGGTTGAGAAAACGAATGAGAAGTTGATTGAACTCTCCCTCTCTTTCTCACTCTACACTCCCCTTCCTTTCCATTGTGTAAGATAAAACAACCAGCTTGCAAATCATTAAGATTTTGGATGCATTTCATGCAAATTACATCTGAATCCCTCCATGCACACTCACACAATCCTATCTCAGGTCTCTGTAGCAGTGCACTTTCATCTCTCTCAAGCTCCGTGTGACAGGGCTGCGTTCACATTGTAGCTGAATGTGGCCCAAATATGATTTTTCTTCTCACATGTGACACAGATGTGTTTTTTTGTTTGTTTTGGGGATGACAGTGTAAAAAACAACATTTAAAATGATATTCTTAATTTTGATCTGTAATACACATCTGATCTTTTGAAATGTGACTTCAGTATCTACAGCTAGTATATTGCCAAAAGTTTTGGGACATCTGCCTTAACAAACATGCACATGAACTTTAATGAAATCCCATTCTTAATCCGTAGGGTTTAATATGGAGTTGGCCCACCCTTTGCTGCTATAATAGCTTCAACTCTTCTGGGAAGGCTTTCCAAAAGGTTTAGGAGTGTGTTTATGGAAATTTTTGACCATTATTCTAGAAGCACAGTGAGATCAGGCACTGATGTTGGACGAGAAGGCCTGGCTCACAGTCTCCGCTCTTATTCATCCCAAAGGTGTTCTATCAGGTTGAGGTCAGTCCAGTCAAGTTCCTCCACACCAAACTCGCTCATCCATGTCTTTATGGACCTTGCTTTGTGCACTGGTGCACAGTCATGTTGGAACAGGAAGGGGGCATCCCCAAACTGTTCCCACAAAGTTGGTAGCATGAAATTGTCCAAAATGTCTTGGTATGCTGAAACATTATTAAGAGTTTCATTTCACTGGAACTAAGGGGCCAAGCCCAACCCCTGAAAAACAACCCCACACCATAATCCCCCATCCACCAAACTTTACACATGGCACAATGCAGTCAGGCATGTACCATTCTCCTGGCAACCGCCAAACCCAGACTCGTCCATCAGATTGCCAGACAGAGAAGCGTGATTCGTTTACACCACTGTATCCGACGCTTTGCATTGCACTTGGTGATGTAAGATGCAGCTGCTCGGCCATTGAAACCCATTCCATGAAGCTCTCTACGCACTGTTCTTAAGCTAATCTGAAGGCCACACGAAGTTAGGAGGTCTGTAGCTACTGACTCTGCAGAAATTGGCGACTTCTGCACTCTGTGATTTTACGTGGCCTACCACTTCGTGGCTGAGTTGCTGTTGTTCCCTATTGCTTCCACTTTGTTATAATACCACTAACAGTTGACATGGAATATTTAGTAGTGAGGAAATTTCACAAATGGACTTATTGCACAGGTGGCAACCTATCACGATACCACACTTGAATTCACTGAGCTCCTGAGAGCGACCCATTCTTTCACAAATGTTTGTAGTAGTCTGCATGCCTAGGAGCTTCATTTTTATACAACTGTGGCCATGAAAGTGATTGGAACACCTGAATTCAATGATTTGGAGGGGTGTCTCAATTTTTTTGGCAATATAGTGTATATAGATTCACTGGCCACTTTATTAGGTACACCTGTTCAACTGCGCATTAACACAAATATCTAATCAGCCAATCACATGGAAGCAGCTCAATGCATTTAGGCTTGTAGACGTGGTAAAGACGATCTGATGTAGTTCAAACTGAGCATCAGAATGGAAAAGAAAGGTAATTTAAGTGACTTTGAATGTGGCCTGGTTGTTTGTGCCAGACAGGCTACTCTGGGTATTATAGAAACTGCTGATCTACTGGGATTTTCATGCACAACCATCTCTAGGGATTACAGAGAATGATCTGAAAAAGAGAAAATATCCAGTGAGCGGCAGTTCTGTTGGCAAAAATGCCTTGTTGATACCAGAGGTCAGAGGAGAATGGCCAGACTGGATCGAGCTGATAGAAAGGCAACAGTAACTCAAATAACCAATCGTTACTACTAAATGCACAACTCATCGAACCTTGAAGCAGAAGCAGCAGCAGCAGCAGAAGACCACAATAAGTGCCACTTCTGTCAGCTAAGAACAGGAAACTGAGGCTACAATTCGCACAGGCTCACCAAAATTGGACAATAGATGATTGGAAAAACGTTGCCTGGTCTGATGAGTCTTGATTTCTGCTGCAACATTCAGGTGGTTGGGTCAGAATTTTGGAGTAAACAACATAAAAGCATGGATCCATCCTGCCTTGTATTAATGGTTCAGGCTGGTCGTGGTGGTGTAATGGTGTGGGGAGTATTTTATTGGCACACTTTGGGCCCCTTAGTACCAACTGAGCTTTAACTTTAAACACCATCGTTGCTGACCATGTCCATCCCTTTATGATCTTTATTTAAGAAAACAGTTATTTAGCAGAATTACTGGTCAATCTGTAAAGGTTTTGTTTGTAACCCGGCTAGTTATCCTGGCTAAATATACATATTTCGCTGATTGTATGACATCGATTGTGTGATGATGCTATTATTTGTACTGAGGATCTGAGGATAATGAGGATTTATTACATTTTGGATTATTTTGGTGATAACTCTCAAACTCACTGTGCTGACTGCTTGTTGCATTTCTTGTCAAAGGTAACTTATGCATGACTAGAAGAGGACATGGCAAGTTGGCTGATTTTAGGCTCATTTACTTTTTCCTGGCGAGGGAAGTGGGTGAGAGGGCCAAGGTTCAAGAGTCACGGTTCACTTCAATATAATTGAATCATAATAATATTAATGACCAAATTCTATTGTTTGCAGGGGTGTTTAAATTGTTTGTAGAATAAAATGTTCTCTAGATTGATGTCTCCTTTCCCTAATACCACCTGTCATCGTCTAGCTACAGCGAGTAGTAAATCATGGTTTTGGCTGTGATATTCTACTTAAAAGCAGTTGGCTATTTGAAAAAATATAAGCCTTTCGATTTGTTCTGCCTCAGCTACCCATTTCAATAGGAAATACTGTATGTCAAAATAACAAAGAAAATTGTGTTTCTTAAACTATTTCATGGAGTCATTAATGGCAGTATAAGTAAAGGGCTCCTTTGAAACTTGAAAACATTTTAGGGAGGTTGAATCATGGCCCTAGCCTTGAGACAGATATTCGATTTTTAGTCCTCTTGAGTTTTTGTTCTTCTGAAGGGTCATTAGAAAAAAGTTGCTATTTGTGATGAGGAATTTAAACATTAAAATTCTTTGTATATTAAAATGAAATGTAATGCAAAGAGATTAGTGTTCCCTCACTGTGTGCTTACTCTAAGCACACAGTTTTTATTTGTTTGTGTGTGTCCCCCAAGTAAGGTACTAATGATCAGTTGACAGTTTAAGACGCCAACTGTCTTGAACAATCCCATGACTGTGTGCATACAAATGTGAGTCAATCACCCAAACCTCAATGAGTTTAAAGCTTGTAGCTGCTGCAAAAGGATTGTTTGGCTTCTTTCTGTGTGAGATGTGTTCAGCAGAAAGACTGAGAGGCTGTGTGCTTAGTGATCCGACCACCGGGGAGTGTCACTGGCCAAGATTACTGCTAATCCACCATGATCCAATGCCTCGACACACACACCAACAATAACCTCTCTATGCATACACACCAACAACAATCACCTAGCTCTGCAGAAGACCCTTGAACACTTACACATTAGCCCCTTTCACACATGTAGTCTTTACTGGTAAATTACCGGTAAATAACCGTTAAAATATCATGTGTGAACAGGACTTTTTAAAAAATCGGTTCTGGCAATTTACCAGCATGAGAGGTTGTAACATAACCAGTAAATTACCGGCATGATGCTGTGTGTGAACGAAGAATGAAGATTACCGGTATGAGCACATACAAGGTCCAAACGTAAGAAGTTTGCTTTAGGCCAGTTATTTTATTATATATTATTATTATTTATTTATGAGCTTTCAGAACTTCTGATTGAGACTGTGTGTGATCTCCTTACTGAACTCCCTTACACAAATTGAACATAGAAATAAAATAAATAAATAACAGTTTTCTCTTAGTCTTATTAGGTGCAAACAATAAGTGCAAGTGCAACCATAATCAAAGTACTTTAGCGCACAGACTCTTTATAATTGTTGTGAAATTGCTGTTTTATTTTGCACCGGCAGTTATAGGGTTAATGCGGTGAGTTCAGATTTCGGAAAAGGCCGGGTAGAGAGAAACGAGGTTGGTGCGTTTGTCTTTAGAGTTGTTCTTGCGTTCCGATTTTAAGTTCAGAAACTTCGCCTCCCTTGTCTGTTGTCAAGATGTTACAGTACTCTCTCAATATTTGAAGTGCAAACAAAAACCATAGCCACAACTAAACAGTCCAGAGATGGGTATTGGGAGACAGATTATTGTATGTAACGTTATGCAGCCTAATTTGTGTGCATCAGGGAGCTTGTGTTTTACTTTCACTTTCAAATTCGTGATCGCGCGTAGGCTACTCTGTGTATAAGATGCAGTGGTACAGAACGCGCATTCTACAAGATAAGACATATCAGACGTTTAGGCTCTGCTGTGCAACGAAACCTCCACCATCGTCACGCGATCAGTGAACTGTTATTCTTACTGCACTAATGGCTACTCGTGCTGGATGACCACAGCAGACTTTTACATTAGTTTATAATGGTTTTTATTTTTTTTATAAAAACAGCCACACGACAGTTGAGACGAATGTGAGTGTAGCGATGGAATATGTTATGCTTATTTCACCCTCACGCTCCGTCATGGTGATATCACGAGACAGCTTTTCACTCGACGCGAAATCTTATGAAGGTAAAAGAGTAGCAAAGCTCGAGAGCACGTAGATGTGAATTTGAGAACTTGAACAATAAATATTTGTACTTGTACGTGAACATTTACACTGAAAACTTGTAAAATAAAAATCTGAAGTTGAATGTTGAAATTTGCACTCGCAGACAATAGTCACAAACCTGTATTCTGAATTTTAAGCTGCAGACAAGTAGTCACAAATGTGTAAAATGCCATTCACAGAAATACAATGACAGACACAAACTTAATATATATTTGCATTTAATCTTACATTCACATTCGCAGTACAACCTCAATTAGGCACTTGCAACTTCTCAAATTTGTCACTGCAATTTCAAATTTCGTGCCTTGACTTTTGCTACTCTTTTCGCGATATTAGGTGCTGCAAAACTAACTTGTGCACTTGAAACTCAGTGGCGGCGAGAAAAAGGTGGGCGGGAGCGGGGGTGTTCAAAGGAGCCGTTTTATTGGTTGGCGCCTAGCCAATGAAATGTAATTTCTATTGTACGCGATGATGTCACGAAACCCGCGTCCTTGGGGACGCTCTGAAACGCTAACATGGCTTAATGCATTAGACTGATATTAAAAGAAATAAATGATATTATCAAACTCAGAATAAATAAGCTTTCCATTGATGTATGGTTTGTTATGATAGTTATGACAATAACTATTTGAAAATCTGGAATCTGAGGGTGCAAGAAAATTGAAACATTGAGAAAATCGCCTTTAAAGTTGTCCATTTATGTTCGTGATTGTGCTGCATTCACTCACAAAAATAAACTTTTTATATATTTATGGTAGGAAATTTACAAAATATCTTAATGGAACATGATCTTTACTTAATATCCTAATGATTTTTGGCATAAAATCCAAAAATGATTTGGGCAAAAAAAAAAGAAAAGAAAAAAAGATATTTTTGACCCATACAATGTATTGTTGGCTATTGCCACAAATATAGACTATAAATATTTTGTGATCCAGGGTCAAATTTTAGTCTCGAGATCTCGTCACACCACTAATGACTGACATCATAGAATTTACCGGTATTTTGGTGTAGATACCGGTAGAATGGCCAGAACGCTGTTGCTTGTGTGAACAGCATATTTGTGCTTTTATTATTTGTATTTACCGGTAAAGTCATTATGGTAATCGGCTATTACGGTAAAGGATTACTGTGTGAAAGGGGGTATTGTGAAATATAAAGTTATGAAATGTGCAAACAATGCACTTACAACTGAAGTCCACGATGTAAGGCACTTCACCAGAACAAAATGCTAAAATATAGGCTACAGTGTTTTAAAATATAGCCACAATAATTAAATATGAAATATGTTAACACATCCAACAATAAAAGAAAGAGACTGTTTGCATAGAAAACAATCCACCCACAGGCCTTACATCAGCAGACCATAACCAGAAGTTCATCTCCTAAAACAGGGTGAAAAGGCTGATTTAAACTCGTTTAAAGCTCAAATAACAAACATTATTGCATGTAAAATAAATAAATAATATAAAGCACTTTAACATTCAGATTTTGACTATTAAACAATTGTTTCCAGTTGTTTGTACAATAAAATCCTTTCTAGATTGATGTTTCTCTGTCAATGACTAGTTATAGTGAGTAGTGAATCATTGTGAAAAGGCTGATTTAAACTATTTTAAAACTCAAATAACAAAATTATTGTAAAGAAAATGCATAGAAGCAATACATATTTTGACTGTTACACCTTCTAAAATATCCTTCTCCATAGAATTGCATTGTAATGCATTACTACATTTTTGAATCTAAATAAATGTCTGGTATCCAACAGCATTTCAGAGATTCTGTCAAAAGCGCTTAACTTCTATTGAATCCGTAAGATTCCTCTTTCCTTAAAAAAAAAAAGAAAGAACTGCTGACATTTCCATTAATTAAATCATCATGACGTACAGCATGTACTGTGCAAACATCTAGTCAGTTCAAATTGCAGTTCTAGGGCTGACCCGTGCATGTACATTCATGTGTGTGCGCACGTGTATGTCCGAGGGCGAGTGAGATATTTTAAAGAAAGGGGAGGATTTGAAAATGTGTGGCTTGCAGACTTGTGTGTAATTTAACGCAGTATTGATCATGCTACAGGACTGTCAGGTCAAGGAATTCCGCCTCCACACACACCACAAATGCACAAGACACAAAACAAAGCACATGGGCCTCTAGTGAGATGTGTGTGGTTTAATGTTTTAAATGCTGCCCAGATGCTTTGCGCATAAAGGAAGGATATTAAATAAATAAAAGGGAAAGAGGATGAATAATCCTGTTAAAGATCAAACAACTCCCTCTCCTTCTCTCCCCTCTACAGTCCCCATGGGAAATATAATGCGCACGCACACACGCACACACACACACACACACACAAACACACAAATGAAAGCGCATATAGAACCCAATGACAGTGGTATTCCCTGGTCACAACAATGCATGACTGCATTTACCTGTGAGGAAAGATTAAAGGGGGAAGATGACAACAAATGTGAAGGGGAAAATAAAACATGTTGATGTTGCTGTTACTGATAATGCTAGTTGTAATGGCTTAAGCTTGAATCGCTATTAATATTGCTCATACTTTGCATTAGCACTATTAAACTTCATAACTATTCAACTTTGGCACACAACTCATCCTGCACCATCTTTGCTGCATGAATTGTGCAGATTATTGAGGTGTGCTATACCTAATATTTTTTCTAAGCAACTAGACTTTATGAATATGAATACATGTATTAATAAAAAAAACAACATAGATTTACAATAAAGGAAGACACTAAGTTATATTTAGAGACCATAATGTTATAGAAACTTTTGACTAAACACCTAGCAAATTATCCAGAACCAACTGAATAGTGATGTCCTGGCATATGTTTCCAGCATGGATGGAAAAATCTAGTTCTTTATATTATTACATCTGTTGTTGAGAAGATGCATGAGAGCAAATTAATTAAATGCACTGAAAATATAATATAGGAGTAGATAAAAACAGATAATCTTACTTGATAATCATACTTGCAATTTTCTCTGTGCACTTGTTTCTTAAATTTGAGGGAATCACTCATCTTCAAGGGAGCTGTGTGTGTGTGTGTGTGTGTGTGTGTGTGTGTGTGTGTGTGTGTGTGTGTGTGTGTGTGTGTGTGTGTGTGTGTGTGTGTGTGTGGTTGGGTGGATGGAGGTGGAGAATTAGTTTAAGTGGGTTTCTGTTGCTTAGATAAGAACCTTGTTAAAATGCTTCACAACAGAGTTTCCATAACTACAGACACATTTCCGAGCAGAGAGGTCATGATTAGCACATCATATTGGTGTTTCACACTAGAATAAAATGGCTACATGTAAGAAAAAGAAAATCGAATGCAACAAAATGTATTCTTAAAGGAATATTTCACGTAAAATAATTTACATAATTTATAATTTACTCACCATCATGTCGTTCCAAACCTATATGATTATTACCTATATGACACAAAAAAGTGGTTTAGGATAATATTTGTGCTGCTGTAATTATATTCAAAATATTGATATTGCTCATATAAAAAGTAAACTTTTTGAGCCTTTGAGCTCCATCTATTTGAAATGTCAGAATCACGGGAAGAAAAAAATGTAGAGAGATGTATTTGTATAAATAAGACATACATGTATGACAAAAGTTATTTTTTCTATTATCATAAGAGTTAAGAATAAGAATAAGAATCATCAAACTGGACTGAACAAATCTCCTCCATCATGGTGATTTGGAATTAATATTTGTTATGGAATTTGTTTTCCTCTGCAGCCATCATCCTTGAATTTACATAATTGCATATCAACATCTAACAGAAAAGAAAGAGAAAGCACAGGTCTAGTCTTAAGCCTCATTTCCTCATTAATTCACCCCCAAATTGGCCCTAACTAGGTCTGAATCAATATTCGTCCTCCGAAGATATTCTGTAATCAATTATGAAATATGTTAATTGACTGCTGTTGGCCTTGAGTTATCATGTTACTGTCACTAATTGTAGGTCACCTCATCCCTGGAGGTCTCCTAACATTCACTCACAGTCTTTGTCACTCTTACTCTCTCACTCTCTTTCAACCAGAAGGCAGTCCTCCTCTGTGATATTAGCATGGAATGCCCGACCACTGGAGTCAATTACAGTAATATTAAATTAACCATTGTATCTCATTTAATTCAAATGTTCTCCTTTAACAAAGAGCCATTTAAGAATACGGAGTATATCTTGCGCTTACTTAAACTGGAACATCTTAATAAGACTTGGCAAAGGCCTCTGATCAAACGCAATAAAGCAGAAGTACGCTACACGCTGTCATCCTGCCACAGGTGGGCTAGCGCTGAATCGACAGACTCGTGCAGGATTCCAAAGGCTCTCATGCACAATCAAAAGAAACCTCGAAACGAGTCTAAAGCCAGTTTGGAGTGCCGCAGTAAAACAGAAAGAGCTTCTGAACATGACAGACTTCTGTAAAAATGGCTTTTCAGCCTTAATTATGATCAATTCACTGCATTCAGAAATAAATACAAGAGTTCAGATGGAAAAACCAAGAGGTCTGAACAAAAGTCCTGTTTTCCATTAAACGAGAGAATGAGAATTTCAAAGATGAAACAGTTATTTGCAATTGAGAGATAGGGTATATAATCATGCTTGGAGGGATCTAAAATTCATTTTGACAATCTCGATTGGCTCTTTCCACGCAAAGGCCCATTAACAGCCATTCTTTTAAAAGGAAACTCGAATGTTGGTGTCTAATTTCCCATTCCCTGCTTGAATTTGAGCCGGTAATTTCTCTCTCTGATATTGAGGGCAAATGCAAGTCGGTATTTAGTGCAACAGTAAATGGCTGTTTGCTTTAGACACTGAGAGCAACTGCACCCCAGTAAAACTGTCATGTTGACTTTGAGTTACCACTGCTCTCTCAGACACTTTGTGTCTTAGTGTGTGTGTGTGTGTTTGCGTGTGTGTGTTTGTGCTGGCTTGACGCCATGCAAATCCAATCACCCAGACCCATAAAGTGTGCATTTCCATTTCCTACTGCTCTCTGTAGAGACAGAAAAAGAGAGAGCGAGAGGAAGAGGTGGAACGGGGCTCCTTTGCTTCACGTGCTTTATGGTTATAGCTGTTTTGAGTAGGTATATTCATATAAACTCATTATGTACCCCATATTTCTAAGCTGATGTGTTTTGGGCCAAACAAGTGATTTTAATCTCCCACAATGCACTGCAGCTCTTATTTACTGTTCCCATGGAGTCTTACCACTCTCTCGGATCAACGATCGCAAAAAAACGCTTTGTCTGCCTCTAATTTGTCTTAGTCAGAATGCAACAGGCAAACTGAGGACATTTCCATGACGACGCACCGTGCCGACCGGGCGTCTTCCTCCCCGCCCCTTGTTTTGACCTTTCCTCGACCGTGTACTGACCTTTCCGAGTTTCCGCTAACCTCGAGCAGGTCTCTGTTGGACAAAAGCACGACTGTTCGTCCCTGATCTTTTCCCATACCTCTCATCTCACCTCCGCCTCTGGCTTGGCATGGCGACGGAGGTCGAGCAGGTTCGCTGGGCGAGCAGGTGGCCTGTTAACCAATGGGAGAGAGCGATTTTCTCACAGCTCGGAGGGGAATAATGGAAAAATTCAGTCGACTAAGATGGAGAAAAGAGGGATTGAAGTCTTTTCTGTCGTTAGAACCCTTTCATTTGGGCCTCTTATTATGAGAGAGGGTCCATGGGTCGCAGTAACATGACAGCAGGAGAAAAGAGACCTGAGAGAGAGAACTGAAACAAACATGGGAATAAAGAGAGAAAATCCTGAGGCCAGAGCACGGGCTAATCCATCATTAGCATTTAAAAAACAGACATAGATTGAGAGCGAGCGAAGGGAACTAGTGTGCTTAATGAGACAGGACGAACTGACACTTTGAGTGTGCTTTCATGTGTTTGTGTATACTATACACATGCTATATCACCCCTTAACCCTTAAAGTTCCCCTCATTAAAAATGTTTTACATGTGCAAGATGTACATATCAAAATAACTTTTTCTTTACATCAAGCAGGGTTGCCAATTATTGAGTTATAGCTAGGAGTGAGAATTACGGAAGGTGGGAGGAGGGGTTGTAAAAAAAAAAAAAGGCAGCCCCTCCCCCAGCCCACCCGACAAAAGCCTTGCATCACAATAAGTGTATTGTGATTGACAAAACATTTGGTAACTAAACAGAATTTCATTAAGTTTAGTGACAACACGTTGCAATGTTTACATATAGAGCCCTATCTTGCACCCAGCGCAATTGACTTTGTACACTGACGCAAGTATCATTCCTATTTTGCACCCGACGCACAGCGGACTTTTCCCTCGGCAGACGCATGTCGGTAAATTAGGGAGTGAACTTGCGCTCCCGGGGGCGGTTCAGGGAAAAGAGGAGGCGTGTTCCGGCGCAAACGTTCCCTGGTGCTATTTTGCAGTTCCAGAAAACAATTCCATCACAGACCAGGAAAAACCTAGTCTAAAGTCAGTGGCGCGTTCAGAAGCTATTTTAAGGGCGCATGCTTGGCCATAATGTAGCATGTGCACAACGCGCATACACTTTGCTCCTCTCATCTACACACAGACGCAGCAGTTGCCATTTTTGCAAACCATACATAATTACAAGGAAAAATATTCCACACGAGGGAAATCATTGTGGTGTCCATGAAGATGTGAAAAAATAGGCATAAATTTAGCTTACACATTTACCAAAATTATTATACGCCTGTTTAACCGAAGCTTATTTGGGTGAGTTTCTCCCATCCCCATACAATGTCACTTCTCTGTCTTTTACGGCCCTGACGAGAACGTCAGTCTCCTCGGCTGTGAACCGCTCCTGGCGTGCACCTGGCAAATCCACCATTATAATAGCAATCCGCCATGGAACAAACGCGCCTGCTCTTAAAGGGAATGTGAGATGATGCTCTGATTGGTTTATTTCACGTTATGCCCAAACCACACCTATGAGTAATGTAGCTACTTCAGACCAACCCATTTTAGATTTGCGTCGGGCGCAATAGTCATTTATCCCGCCGGTATAATTGCAACAGCGATCTGATCAAGATCCGCCCACAAAGTTACTTGTGTTTCACGTTTGATACTTGCATTTCAGATCGTCAAAATAGGGCCCATAATGTTTACACATATATTAACTGGTAGCCTACTGTTTTTGTTAGTGCTTGACACAAATTTTGCGATTTCAATTCATAAGTTTGCAATCCAATTCATTTGATTTTGTGCGCACAAATACTACGCTTCACAATGCCGCCTGAACATCTTCGGTGATTGTTGCGCAGGTGGGGGTTAGCAGCTATAAAGTGACCTTGTGATTGGTACAGACTGGTCCAATCAAGATCGCAGCTCTTCATTGGTTAAATTAAAACCCATACCTTGTCAATACTTGTCTTCAGCTTCATGCGGCACTGCGCAGGCCGAATGGCGCATGACATCAAAATACCGTGAGAGCGACTCAAAAGCACAGCTTTCAGATTGATGTCATACGCCAAAGGAGAGACATTGGCGCAGCACGTTAGCTTCTCGTGAGATTTACTTGGGCAGCGTGAGAGCGTGAGACAGAGCCTGAAAAGTGTGTGTCTCACACCAAATGCGTGAGAGTTGGCAACCCTGATCAAGTCTTATCATTAGCTTAATAAAAGCTGTTTTATTCTACATGGCGCAGGTCACCTCATGGGGAATGCCATGCTGAGATACTACAAGCCTCATCTCGGTAGTCTCCATAATAGGCTGATTTTGAATGTATTTATACACTGACTAGCATCAGTAACTGACAACATTTGCATTTTGTGTGATGCTGCATCCACACCACTAGATGTCAGTATAAGGTGAGGATGACTGGCGCAACAAACCAAAGAGGCAGCAAAGTTATGAAAATTACCTTTTGGTTGCATTCAAGTCATGTTGGAAAGATTGTAATTGCGAGTGGGAAACCAGTATTTTCTTTGATCGTCGAGTTCTCAAGTTGGGGGTGTGTCATTGAGAAAACAAGGCGGACACAATGGATGCAGTATCTGTAGTTGACTAGTAAATCTAGCTAAGTTGCATGTAAAAAAAAAACGATATTGTACAATTACAATAGAATAAATGATTCAGTTTACAGCACCTTCATTGAATAAAAACAAAGCACCTGATGCACATTGTTTATTCTTAATTTAGTAGAAGTAGAGTTAATAACCTCGCTGTATTTTTTGTAGAAAAGGTACTCTGACCAAAGTGATTTGAACGCACCTGACGTTTCTATTCTAATTTATTGGTAAAATATAAACATTTAATCAAGAATTAAGTGTAATAACTTGTTTTCATGACAGATTTAATCAAACTATACAAATGAAATAATGAAGACATCACTAACAGGTTAAGTAAAAATATAATGAATATGTAAATGTAATACAGCATATTTATCAAAATACTACTCAAGTTATTTATTTTTGTTTACAAGTTAGTTATTCTATTTAACTAACAAGTTTATGGTTATTAAATGGCTTTGAGGTAAATGTAACATTAGTGACATGTTGTTTACAAGCTGTTTTATTGACGTCTTTCCCTGGTTGATACACTGACTGAGCGATTACATGAGACATGATACATTTTGGTAAGTTGTAGTTTCTTTCAACATGCCTGTGACATTCATTCATGTTTATTTCTTGCTATGATTAATAGTAACGAGAAAAAGATGATCGGTTACTGTACGCTTGATCCGTTCTGTCGCTTGAACTGAGGCACTATAGGTGTCACGCCAAATTAAAAAGAACCAAAAAGACATTTTTTTTTTTTTTTTGATAAAATAAGACAGAATTTGAAAGCAAAGAATTTAAATTCTAATCAAAAAAAGGCTGTGAGGAATTCATTTACAGTCTGTGAAATGGGTTGTATTGCTGTTAGTCAATGAAATATGGCTTTTTAAAAATTCTAGTGTACAAAAAAAAAACCTCCAAAATTGTTATGGGTTGGTTTGTGAAAATGTTATATCACTTAAGACAGTACAACCCATTAAACAGACTGCACTTTTGGCCCTCACAGCCTTGGTTTTATTCACGTCAAATTTGCCATGATGTCTTCCCTGACTAAAGTCCATTTGCAAGGTATGTTTGTTTGATGAGGTCTTGCCCTTCCTTGAAATTACTAATGTTCTTTTCACAAGCCTAATATGAATAATATACGCAAATATCTTATAAAAAATGCACCATTGAATTGACTTCAAATCAACTTAAATAATTTCTTTAGAGAAGAAGCATCCCTCTTATCTAAGGATGACATTTTCCCCCTCATTTCTCAAATCTCTTTTCATGAGTCTGCACTCAAATCTTCATAATCCATAATGCAAGACAATTAGAGTTTGAAATTTCATAACCAATCAGAACATGACCCTGTTCAATTACAGCTGTGAAGTCCTTTAAAACACATCAAGAGGAATGCACGCTGAGCTGATGAGATGTGTGTTTGTGTTGCTCAAAGTCACAAACACACACACACATACTGATGTTTGGGCCATGCCTTGGGCCTCTGCTGAGATGATCAGATGGAAAAGAAAAGAGTTATTATTTCATCTTCAGCATGGAGAGTGATGTTGATGTGTCTGACATTTAATAGTGTCTTTGAAGCGTTGATTCTGCCACAATACAGTCAGAAGCATCACTGAGCACACAAAAATTCCAATAAAACTCTCTTGTTGGTTTCAACAAACTTCCTGATTTCATTAAAGGAATATTCCAGGCTACTTTCGGCCTTGGTCCTTGGACAACAATATAAAGCTTGAGCTTTTATTAAAACTGTTATTTGAATTCTGTGCGTTACCTAAGTTATAAAGTTGTCTGAATCATCACTGAGTCTGAAGTTGTCTGAATCATCACTGAATCATGTTGAGGTGGGACTACTTTTCCGGGTGGATGAACTTCTGGTCATGCATAAGTGATGAAACTCCTGTGAGTGCAGTTTCTAACAGTTGCACAGAATGGATTTACTGCATACTGCATAGAGTATTATGTACTGTATACTGCATACTAATCTTTTTAAGTATGTGAAACAGCATGCTGTATGCAACTGTCACATGACCTCACTTCGGTGCATGTGTACTTCACGGAGTGGATTCACTTTTGTGATCAAATAATGAGCCAATATTTCACAATGGAAGGCAAATGAAAGTTGAGCGCATTGCATTGTGGGACACCAAGCGAAAGTAAACATGTTTAATTTAAATTAAGAATCAAAAGTTTGTATAGAACATACTCAATTATGTAAATATAGTGTGATTTCAAATGTTTGTTCGCTGGGCTGCTGTTTGCCTGGTTTCTACTGTCAGTGTATTATTTATTATACATTCTTTCTTTCTTTTTTTCACGGAGGAGCGCAGCAAAATTATTTGTGGTAATCAACAGCAAGCCACAGATGTTGTCCTCAGACAAACCTAAAAGAGGAAAGCCAGCACGTACACATTTGAGTACATCTTTGTACTAGACATTACATCCAGCATGCTTTCATTGCACAGCGGTCGGTGGCTGTCCAGCACCACTGTAATTCTAGACTGCCTTCAAAAAAACCTTTAAGTACTGTACCTTCAACACCCCCATGGTCAAAAGTCTCTGTAAGGCTGTGCTTTAAGTGATCTCACGTGTGCATTTCAAGTGTCTTTTCAAGGCTGCATTGAAGTGTGTTCTCTTAAGATGACTGTGCTCTGAAACATGCTTTTTAAATTCACCATGAAATCAAAATAGACACTCTTAAAGTTGCATTCGGTAATATTGTGCTCATTAAAAAAAGTTTTACACTGGCAGAAATTAATATTACTTGTGAAACATGTTTTAAATGTACACTCACATGAGATGTCATTAGCCTAACAAAACAGTTTTATTCTACATATGGTGGCCAAATACTGCTCATTATCTTGGTAACCCTTTTATTATCAGATAACCTTAATGGAACAAATGAATCATGGCTGACTGCAAATAACACGTTTTAAAAATGCAATCCGTAACCGAAACTTGTTTTAGGGTACAGTGATGTGCCAATTTAAGGCCAAGACAATCACTGCAACATAAATAAAAACTTGACCGAAGTAAAGGATGTAACGAAAAATTATTTTATATTGTGACTTATATCAGAGTGAAATGGATTACTGAAAAAAAAAGAAGAAATATGGAGCAGGGACGAAATAATTAGATAGGTCCAGCATATACGTCACCAGAGAAGAAGATTGAGCTATGACATTTTAAATAAAAATTATGAGGTCAAAAAAAAAAAGAAAAGAAACATGCATGGACAAATTGTTCTTAATAATATCATTAACATGCATTTAGGAATTATAGGGTGTTACAAGGATTTCCATTTTATGCCGACTGTGCAGGCTTTTGTATAATGTTGGATTGAATTGGATAACCCAACCAATAACCAAATAGCTATTTAAGTACTGTTTTAGCATACAAGCATTCTTAAGATCTGGCTCTATTCTGGTATGTAACGTCCACTTTTCACAATCCAGTCAAGTCCTTACAAATAACATCAACACCCAATCTACATTTTTTTCCACTTGAATATCCTGTTTCAATGAATATTCGGAAATACGGATACTTACTGAAGTATAATGGGTTGCGAATGTCATTTCATGCTGACTTTATGCCAAGGTACTGAAGTTGTCCTCAAAAGACTTCAGCCAGTTTCCATCAGACTGTATATAATAACTGTTCCTTTAGCCAACACTGAAATAGGGTTCATATTTTTTGATTATTTTCAGTGAACGCATTGAGTTTCAGTAATTGAGTAACTCTTTTTTGTGTTGTCATTATGCTCCAGGAGAAAAATTAGGTATCTGGAAATACAAATTTTGGTCCTGGGGAACATCAAACTGCAGCTGAACTCATAACACCTCCCTGCACCTAATTATCTGGAGAACATGGTGGTCTTGGCTCACATTTTGTGCTCTTTTTCCCAGTCAGTCATACACACACACACACACACACTTTTTCTCGCTCCCTTAAACACCCACACCCACACACCCTCCCTCACACACACACACATTAGAGTATCACCTCTGACAGATGGGCTGGCACTGCTCTCTTCCCAACCTGTTCCCTGTTGCAAATTGTGTGTGTTTACACGTGTTCCCATTTGTGTGTGTGTGTGCAGTTTGGTGATTATGTACATGCCTACTTGCGCGTAAAGGAAAGCACACACACACACACTGTCTCAGCACACAAAAATGACCTTCACCATCAATGCTGCATTAAATTATGCTTTAATATGTACAGTCACATGGCCCGTGAGAGCGGTTTAGCATAGCAGCTTTCATTATGCCATGAAATAATATTTGATGTTACACGTTAATGCGAAGAGCAAGCCCTCTGTGAGTAATGAGAGAGATAGAGAGACAGAAATTGGACATACCTGAGCCTCTCTTTGACACCACCTTCAGAGTCAGAGACACAGAGACACCGCAGAGAAGGAACAGCACTGGGTTGAGGGCTGTCATCTTCCTCTCCAGCCTGACGGAGACACAGAGAGAAACCTCACATGTCATACTGGCAACATACAACCATCAGCTACCCATGTACAGACCTGCATTTGCTCTTACGCCAAGCACAGGATTTAAAGGTGAAGTGTGTAATTTTGTCAATGTTAAAACCCAGTAGGCTGACTTCCTGAAGAGGGTAAACACGGTGATGCTGTCAAACATTGCTCTGTTAGTTTGAGTGGCACGACATTAACTTCTGAATTTGGGGCAGGACTACGAACTATAGACCTTATTCAAAGCAGCGCAATCTTTGATTTTTAACGGGAATGAAAGCGAGGCGAGGAATAGACATACAGTACATCTCTTCAGTGGCTTGTACTGTTATTTAATGTGTTTTTGGATTGTTCTGCTGATGAAACACTGCAAAAATAGCTTTCCAAGAAATTTCAGTAGACGAAAAAACCCAGATAGTATGAGCTGTGGAGAATTATAAGTGATCAAGGAGTTTTATACAGCTTTTTACCACGGATGCCATTGAGAACACAGTAAGTCTATCCCTCACAGCCTCGCTTTCATACATGTCATGGCGCTGCTCAGAATAAGGTCTATAAAGGGTGAGTTTGAAAAACCTGTTTAAAAATTTTAAACGACTGAACAATTTTTGGGTGACAAATCTGATGGAAAAAAATATAGACTTACATTAAACAATACTACAGACATTTTAGTTTGTCCTGGACTAGCAACCACACAGCAACACACTAAAAACAAGAAGAATACCTTAGTAAGTGATTAACAACATTTATTATGCTAATGATTTTTAACATACTTTATAAAATGGATAGATTCAGTCCTTGTTTATGATTGGCTGAGCGTTGTAAAATACTCTATAAACACACCTGAGATCTCATTACATAAGTATTACTGTGCCACTACTGCATTGCTTGTCAATCGTTCTGTTGAATATTGCTAAAGAACTACATAGCTTGAATTATTATTATATATC
Source organism: Abramis brama (assembly GCF_963993115.1). NCBI lineage: Eukaryota > Metazoa > Chordata > Actinopteri > Cypriniformes > Leuciscidae > Abramis > Abramis brama. Next base: position 29,852,405 of record NC_139970.1, read on the forward strand.
AATAAATATTTACATTTTTGTCACTTGCTGTGTGTTTATTGTATGAAACCTCGCCGGGTATAACTGTTTCCGCTCTTCATCGTGCCTAACAATGTCTCTTATTCCAAAAGCACTGTAAACCAAACTAAATTCTTGGGGCTTAATGCTTTAAAACACCACTCAGAATACCTTGGCAACCACATAGCAACATATCAAAAGAACACTCAGAATAGCAACTACCCACAACCCATTTTATTCAGAAATGTACAAATCTAGTTGTTCATACTGACCACATAGTATCACTCAGAATACCTCAGTAACATAAGAACTGGGGTTTTTTTAAGTTTTTTTTTTTTAAATCTACTGAAACACTTTTGTAGTCCTGATAGCTCCTGATAGCTTTTATAATATATAATATCTTTATTATTATTTAAAAGACATAAATGTATTACTATTGTAATACAACTGCACTGTAAAATAAAATTGAAAAATGTATATTTCATGAATGTATATATTAATAATTTATACAAAATTAAATATAAGAATTTCTGAACATAATGAAAATGGCAAATGGCTTCCATGCATTTACACGTTTACATTCTACTCTCTTTCTACTCTCCAGCAAAAATGTGGGAAATTTAATTTCCCTGGAATCCAGACATTTTTGCTTTTTATTTCCTCCATGTATATGTATATGCATGAGACAAAGCTAAGAGAGATGCAATCTTAAAGCATTTCTTTCATGGTCAAATCATATTAAAGTATGACTTTTTCATATTTTATCTGATTTCTGTGCCTTCCCACGAAGCCACTCAATCACCTGAGTTCTGTGTTCATATCTGAAATCTATTTTAATCTCCGTTTGCTGTCTGTGCACAACGTCCACACAATTCCCCCATCCGAGCGGTTATAGAAGCCTGAAAACGGGGGGGGGGACCCAAACCATTTCCATAATGGAATAAACACACATATATCTGTCTGCATGAGTATTTCTAAACCTTAAATGTTTGAGCAATGTAGGACATACACAATTATTAAAAAGAACTCTGAGTGTGAAACATTTTAAGATAATTAATTAAACGTGTTAACAAAAAAAAAAAGAGCAAAAAAGTAATGATTTAGTGTATTCATCTCTCTTTAAAGTGTAAGAACAAATGATGTGAGTGATCAGAGAGGCCAACAAGAAATCTAAACACTATGTGCAAGCTTCTGAAGTAGCCTATATTGAACCCAAATTGGACTGAAATATTCATTAATAAAGAGGCACAGAGTTTACTGCTTGGATTCTAATGCATTTATATATATATCACCATTTAGCTTTTTGAAATTAATAGCCCGACAAATACATTTTTCAAAGCACAAGTACTACAAGTATATGTCAACCACCCATAATCACCTCTGTTTGCAGTTTTATTTGAGGTCTCCTGCTGACAAAGCACTTTAATATCATTTCAGGTTCGTATTTTATTTCACAACCCTGTCACATGACTCCCCCATAATGCACTGCTCCTGTCACTTTAACGCAGACCTCTAAATTACTCCCTGCAGCTATATGGTATTCTTGGATTTCCATCCAAGGCTTGTTATATCAAATCAAATAACACCTATATTCCCTTTTTCCTCAAATAATTAATGTAAACTTAATAAGTGTGTGCAAACCCTTCCTCTTCATCCGTAATTATCTTACAATAACATTCTACTGATGATGAATTGCATGCCAAATTCAGACACTGGAAGGCCTAAATCCCATCAGGAACAGTAGCATTTGAGAGGTTAATAGACTTTATTTTGTGTGTGTGTGGGAGTGTTTGTGTTTCTGTGTGTGTCTGCGTTAAAAAGGCAAAGGGGCGACAGAGAGAGAGTGCTCTTGTGATCTCTTTAAAGGGCTTATCATCCCTCTCCCACACATAATCTCAGGGTTTTGAAAGAGGAGAGAGAGGGAGAAAGAAAAAAAAATGAGAAAAGGTAGAATATAAAGATTTCACATTTTCACAGCCACCAGTTAATGTGTATGAGATCACTTACTACTGCTTTAATTAAAGGGATAGCTCACCCAAAAATCAAACATTCTCTCATCATTTACTCTGTTCCAAACCCAAATGACTTTCTTTCCTCTGTGGAACAAAGGGTACATTTTATAGGACTAGTTTGGAACAGACCCATTTCGGCAATTATTCACTGAAAATCTTTGACATCCGCCCTTGGCGTGTTCATGAGAAAAGTAGCGATGTCTAAATCATGAATGAATTGTTCTTTTCAATGAATTGGTTGATCCAGTCAAATCTGACTATGTTTTTTGAGTTCAACTCACTGACTTAATGAATCAATCACAGGAGAAAATAATCAGTGAACTATGACTTAAATTTCATGGTGTTCCTTAAAGTTATTGTATGATTTTGAATTTTCTGATATTTTTATGATGCTTTGTCAATTTTAAAGCTTAAAAGTTCCAGCAAAATTTTATAGGAAGGTTATAATTTCATGGAAAATTCCTTTAAATGATATAAAATCAAATATGACCAACCCAATCTCATGGGATAATGTAAATATTTTACAAGGTGTCAATTTTGTAAGTGAAAATGTAAGATTTTTAGAAAAATAAAGCATAAAAGTCCACCCATCACCCCACCCATAAACATAAGGTCTAAGATCTTTAAAAAAAAAAGAGCCCGAAAAAAGGTTTGGTTGTTGTGGGTGGTTGCCAGGGCGTTGCTATGAGACATATTGGGATGTGGGAAATTAATCTACCCCAAAATCTAAGTATATAGATTTAGCAAGATTTTGTTCACCCATTTTAGCACAAAAAAGAAATAAGAAAATAATAAGCAAATTATATAGGAATTGTATTTAGTATGTATTATATAAAATATATAATTTGTGTAACTTTCTATTTTGCCTATATATTTAAAGTTTAGTTGCTTAGAAATGTAACAGCATGCCTTTTCTCAACAAGCCACATGATTCGAGGTACAAACAAACAGTGTGGGATGAGTTATGTGTCATATTTTAAGCCTTAGGGTTAAGGCTTTTTTTAAAAGTACTTGAGATGCTTGATTTAGAAAATAACACTAATCACCTGCATTCATACACCTGTTAATCACGGTAACATAATCATTTTCTAGACTGAACACTTTTAAGATCAAATCAGTCCATATGAGCAGTGCTTTTTTTCCAGTCACAATTGGCAATTGGCAATTGAATCACCGTCCAGTTAGAGGCAACATAGAAGGTCTTCCTCATTTCTCATTGGACCTAATATCCACATACACATGTACGGTCGCTCACAGGACAGGCGTGTGGCGGCGGGCCCAGCTGTGAATGATTGATGTGGTGATTTTATGATTTAATCCAATTTAAACTCTCCACATCTCCAGGCCTGACAGTCAACACATTTACCATGCGGTAAATATAACAGTGCCCCTGGAGGAAGAGTGCTGCGCTATGAACAGAGATACACACCGTTAAAAACCTGCACACACACACACACACTTACGAGACAGTAGAACGAATGATTCAAGGACAACCTGAGCCGCATCTATTTTCAGACATTACATATATGACAGTTCACAAGAGAGCCAAATGGACATGTATGCATGTGTGTAATTGTGTTACTGTAGGTGTGGGCTTGAGTTTGTAAAAGAATGGGGGGGAAAAAAGGACAAAGACCACATCAGTCTTTGTGGACTCCATTATTTATTGTGGCAGTTCCAGCTTTCTCGTGCCAGGCAAATATCAGAGTAGAATTCGAACATGCTCAGGGGCATCAAGTGTGTGTGTGTGTGTGTGTGTGTGTGTTTGTGTGTGAGTGAGTGCAAAAGCAGGAAATGAGAAACAATAAATATAGACTCAAATATAGACTCCTGAAATATATATTTTTTATGACATGGACTTGTTAGTGCACATGCAACCTTGACTACAGGTGCTCTATCCTGACCATACATCACAGTCATGAAAAAGTCACACACATGTAACAGTCTTTCTGTGCCCTTAACATGAAATGAAATTCAGAATATTGATCATGTGTGTGTGTGTGGTTAAAGCAGCTTGCAGACTGTTCACACTTCACTGATCGGCCCCGGCTAACAAGGGACCCCTGAGTACTCTTCCATGCTCTGCGCTGCTGATGGTGATTAATTATTGAGTATTACTGCTCTCCTACACCACCTCCAGACACAGCACCACTAATCCCCTTACCAGACACACTCGTTCTCAGTCAGGAGTCAAAACAAAAGACAGGATAATAGGTGGTCAAAGGGCTAGCAAAGATAATGGATAGCAATGGGAGAGAAGAAAAGAACTATGCGCAGGAAACTTGAGGTTTTCAATTTAAATGACGTCTGACATGACTTTACATGATGAAAGGTTTAGATGTCTTAAGGGCTCCCATTTCTACTGACTATTTCACTTGTTTTTGACGCTTGAAAATCATTGCCAATTCGACTTATTTGAGCAAAAGCATTGTGAGATTTGAAGGCCGTTACTCTCACGTTGGCTACACAAGAATATAATGATATTTATAGAATGTTTTTTATTCTCACTTTTGAGATTTAATTGACTTCCATGAGATTTCCAGGCCTGGAAATCACCAATTTCCAATTCTCTGCGTTTCCATGACTGGGAAACCTGCCACTGGCACATCATGAATGGATAAATTAGTCAAATTAGCTATTTATGCAAGAGCCAAACTATCTTCCAATGCATGAAAAACTAAATACACATGTGCATGAATATATATTAGTTCACAACATGGATGATACTACAAAAAAATATTCAACATGTACAAGCCAGGGATTAGAAACATTGTTTTTCATTTCAGAGCAGAAACAGTATTTTTATATTCTGGCTCTGGCAATCCACTGCTTTATTTCTGAATGCTAAGTGGTTAGAATTATATTAAAGAATGGTATCTAAGAATGTTAACATTCTGGCTGTGCTAAAAAAGCTTCAACAGTAATAATGATACAAATAAACAACAACTGAATTTATTTAAAAACAGATGCTATGACCTAAACATGTTATTTGTGCATTTAATTATGTAGGCCTAATTTTTTTACAAATTTGGGGTGGGAAAATTGCTGATATTTCATAGATATAGCACAATTGTTTTCATTTTAATTCACTGGACTGTTTCTAATCACTTGTGCACATAAACAAAAAAGGACTGAGACAAGTTGTGTCACAAAAACAACGAGTTTTTGTAACAAAAATGTTCTCCTCCTTTAGAAGTGAGCCATGGGGCAATTGCAATTTGTATGTTATCAGTTTCAATCAATACATTCTGGTTTACTGTTTGTCTTAATATTATTGGCTGAACCGTTTCAGACTCCTGCTTCTCAGACTTGTCTGCTGAAAAAGACCCTAGTAATCTCACAAGTATTCCCTCTTGAGTTTCAGAAAAGGCATTCAACAGCGTCTCAAACAGCGCTCCAATCTGCTGAGTTATTGGAATGAAACATCAGAGATTTCAATACAAACTCAAACTTTCACATTAAATTCCGGCCAAATTATCGGAGTTATGTCATCCATTTTAATACCAAATCTCTGTACTATTACAGTTAACAATTGTCTCACTTGTCTGGTTTTTATTTTCCTTCATCTGAGATTAAGTTTTAGATTGAATGAAAAATTACAGAAAGTTTTCAGTTCTTTTTCATTAAGTTTCCAGAGTTCTAAAAAAAACTGTTTCTGAACAGATAAATGTTATAATATAGTGATGCTCATAAAGCCTTTTTGAATGTACCTCATGTGAAAACAATGCAATTGAAAGAGAAAAGGAGACAATTACTTCTGAAATCATTTAGGGTATCATTAACAGGAAAGCCTCACAAGCACAGAAAATCCAATAATGTTGAGCAGTACACTTTTAAAAATGATACTAGAATGTACAGATCATTGTCAGAGGCATTACTCACCAAATGATACTCCAGTGCCCAAACCAATACAATTTCAAAAGGCCTATAACAGTATGTTACATTTTTAATACAATTCCCAATCCCTAATCAAATCTTAGCATAATAACGCAACTCCAAATCATACCTTACACCCGCGTTTTTAATTAGCTATGTATACAACGTACTGGAATGATTTCTGTTACAGGAGTACATATTTGAATCTCGATAGCTAAAAGATGTTACCTATTTATAATAGACTGTGGTTTAATGTGAGTTTAATGTGGTCATATGCAACTTCCTACAATTGCCTTGTTCAAAAGTTACTGCAATTACAGCCTGTCAATATAAAAGACTGTCATTGATTTATTTTAAAAATTAATAATTTACTTTAAAATTATTAATAATATATATATTATATATATTATAATAATATATATATATATATATTATATATATATATATATATATATATATATATATATATATATATATATATATATATATATATAATAATAATAATAATATTATATATATATATATATATATATATATATATATATATATATATATATATATAAAGTAAATCAATGACAGTAATAATATATGTATATATTTACACATACATACACACTGAGGGTTCTGAGACCACATTGGAAATCTATGATTTTTAAAAGATTGAATAATAAATGTAAGATTCTGCACTATTTCTTGGTCGCTAATGAGCAAATTTGCCAAATTAACTATGTGAATTCTTTTCTACAAAAGGTAAAATGTTCTTGCATTTAAGCACAAGATGTTCTTTGGATCATTCTCATATCATGCTGGAGAACATGATCATCAGGTTTAACACAATCTTGTGGAGTTCATGCCAGCTCAAGTGCTGCTGTCATTAAAGCAAAAGGAGGACAAACCAAACACTAAGACATTCTGCATGTCATTAATTTTTCAATTAAAATTTTCCATCAAAATGCTATTCTAATATAATTTGAAATGAAAAGTTTTTCATTGAATTATCACTAGTGGTCTAAGACTTCAGAACCCCACTGTACAGTGTTTAAATGTGTCTTTTTCACTGTTTTCCTCTGGGAAATTAGTATTCTAGCTCATTCCTGACCAATGCTTTCAGAATTACCGTGACTGTCATTATGGGACTACTTTTCTAACTGATGACTATAGGTTTCTGACTCACTTTCGCCAATGTAAATGACTGCACCATCTCATTCACAAGGAGAGAACTGAAAATCGAGGCAGATTCTCAATTCCATCAAAGGTTGTCAGCCCTAGAATCCATTGCATTTGTCATGAGCTTATACTTCAAGGTTAAATGGCAAGAGAGAAGCAAAAATGAGGCGTCTCTCAAATTGCGGCCACCGTAAGTCATATGAATAAAATCGAGAAACTTTGAAGCCATAAACATCAGGTGTTGAATTTTACTGTCTGTCTGAAATCAATAATGAATAAATGAACATCTAGAGCTATTTTATGAGTAAAATCAGTGTAGGAAGTGCTGTAAAAGCCAAATACTCTCGTTGTACTGCAAACGCCCTGTTACCATCATATAATATGAGACTAAACTGAGTCTACACAAACACACACTCATAGGGATTCACACACTGCAGGTTTCAGTACTATTCTGAGGGAATCAGTGAGGATTCTGACAGTTTGACAGTCCTAAGGGAGAGAGAAAGTGACAGTAATAGAGAGGGAGAGAGCAAGAGAAAAAAAGAAACAAGGAAAGATTACATGTCAGACTTCATCAGCAACAGGAAAACCAGCAGTAAATGAGCTTGTGTGCATGCATCAATGTGAGTCGACTTGCATATTCTCAACCACACAAATATACAAATAAATGAACTCATTGTACTTATTTATTTGTGTGCATGCGTCGTTTGTACGTCCTTCAAATTGAAATTCCCTACATGAGTTATGTAAATATGGGATGCGAAAGCTCTGATGCGTGACGCATCACCTCCACAGGTGCACTCCAAATGGAAAGCACACCATCAAGGTCAGGAAACCACGATGGAAATCCCAAAAACCCAACAACTTCTCATCAACCCAAATCAATGCATTCTCTTCTCGTATTACTAATCGATTGCTATTCTTTTGAGACCCGATGAATCAGCATGGACAGCAGGTCAAAAAACATCACCAGGACAAGAGCTGACAAGAGCCCTCAACCCAAAGGATTCCAATAGAAGCCATTACCGACAAGACAATATAGAATGAGCTTATTGTTTCAATCATCTAGCAATCCACCAGAGTATCCTTTACTTGCTTCCTCACTTGCTGTGCTTGACTTTAATGGCCTGAGAGCTCAAACTGTTTTATAATGAGGGCTTTCCCACAGCATACTCTCCTCATTATGCACACATACACACACAGAGAGATAGCGAGAGGCTTCTTATTGATATTGTGCCCAGTAAAGTGGTCCCTAAGAAACTGGAAGAGGGGTCTCAAGAGTGTGTTTTATTCGCTGGGAAAACAATACAACTACATTTCATAGTTGCACAAAGGAAACCTACGAACTTCCAAAGTTAACCCCATCCAAAAATTTTAGCCATTTAATGGCAAAGATTGGCTCTGCAAATATTCTCCAATCCTAAGTGCATTTAAAAGCGCAACAGTATCAGAACTGCAATAAGGAGTTCAATTTGAGTGCGTTCAGCGAAGCATGCTTTAAATGACATATGTATGCTTTTATCAGAATGCCACAGACGTGACTTTTAGCTTCCCACAGATCAGGGGCATTAGTCAGTGTTTTTGTCATTTTAGTGGTACGCGAGTTGACCTGCTGTATCAAGGCAGAGAAGGTTCTGACAGATGTGTTGTAGTTCATTGAAAGAGGGAGCTGTTCTTTCAGCACCACTCACAGTCAAATGGCCACATCACATCAAAGTGCATTTTAACATATTGGTTCTTGTGTAGATTCTTCTTCACAGATTTTATCGACAAGTGGCTAACCGATGCCCCTGGCCATTCAGTATAAGCCCATGACAGAACATGCCTTGTTTATTAATAGGCCATCCAAACGCCGCTGGTGATGGCATGCTCTATAGCCAGATCTCTTTGGAAACTTAAGTAGGGAAGTGTGTGTGGGTTCATCTACAAACTCACCCTAGGCAATAAGATCTCCACCATGGGACTATATGCATTCTTTATAACCACATATACTGACACAATAAACCCAGGCTGTGCCCCATGCCGCATTCAAACCTGAGTGACAGTTCCTTTAAGAGGAGTCAATGGCGCTGTCAAAGACAATTTTCCCTAGCATTTCATCTGTGTATTCTAGGCACACATTTGCAAAAATAACCTAAAGTAATCATTAGCATTAGGAGATTGGCTTGTTTATACTGATAATGCATCAAACGGAGGAAGTCTACATGTTCGATTGAGAATTTTTCCGGCTGCACGAGGTAAAAGAGGCCAATGTGAGTTTATGAATATGCATCCATGACGAGCATAATGCACACGCCTTGGGTGTGTTCTCACATGATTCTTGGATTGTAACAGCAACACTAGGCCAGCCAAAAGGGTTTTCACGCTACGCTTAACTGGGTTAAGGCCACTTTTAACCCTGGATTAAGTCTTAACTTTCACACTTATTTCCAAAGAGGGTTAGCAAGGCTTTTAACCCTGGGTTTTGAAGCCCTGCTTTAGGCTTTTGCAGTGCTAACATGTAATAAACTGGTATACAGTGAGAAATGATGCAGAAATATTACAGTGAGTTGTTTAGCAACAGAGAACTAATTATAAACGAACAGAGCTTATCTCATTAAGTATTCATGAGCTTTGTGTCACACGAACTTTCACGTTGTTTTTCCCCCTCAGAGAGACTAATGAAGAACTGTGACAAAACGCGTTAACAGGAGTTAAGAATGTTAAAGTATCGTTTTTGCTGTTTTATAAGGCTTAAGACAACCAGAGCCAAATCTACGTGGCGACATTTACAAATTTAGCCAAGCAGTTATCAATACTGGGTGCGTGTATTTGTCCAATCGATGTCATAAAAATGCAAATACGTTAACTCGTCGTTTACAAATGTGCAGTGTGAAATAACCCCAGATTAAGTTACCCAATGTTAAGATTTACCCTGGGTTAAAAATTGCAAACATGGGAAGCTCGATAATGCGGTATTAGACCGCTCCAGCGAGTTTAACAGAAGTCAACCAAACAATAAACAATTGCTTGCCTCATTAAATATTAATGTCACAAACTCTCACGCGTTGTTTCAGCGTGTAAGGGAATTGTTGAAAATGTTAAAAACAGGGACTCTAACGCGTTAACCAGACTGAGGAAGAAACTAATATTTTATTGGTCCGAAAAGTTCATACACGACAGGTCGCGTGCAGTAGACCTGGCCTATTTGTCCATTTCATGTTATGGATCTCATAAAAGTGTGAAACCACGTAACCATAATACCCAGAGTTAAATATTAAACCAGGAAAACCGTAAACAAGAAAACCCAGCAGGGATTAAGTTAACCCAGGAATAAAAAATGACCCTGGGTTGTTTACAATTTCAAGTGTGAAAAGCCCACGAGAGGTCTAATGTGTACCAGCCAGCGTCGGCACAGATTCTCATGCGCACGCTCACTCTCTTGCAGACTGTGATCAGACGCCACTGCAGTGTGTGTGAGAGAGTGAGTGTGTGTGCGTGCGTGCGTGTGTTCTGTCCGTACCATCGCAGGAGGGTGCAAATACTCCCGCAAACACCGCCTTTAAACAAGCCATCTCAAACGCTGCCGCACATCACGTTGCGTTTTCTACAATTATTTTGAGTCAATCTAAACTAAAACGAGATTATTTATCTATATATATATGCGTGTAGCCTATGTAACAGTGGTTTGCCACAAGCCGCACAACTGGAATAAAATGTTAAACCTTAGTTTAGTCAGTAGCTAATGAAAACACCGATTCAAATCTCGTCTTTTATGCGCGTATGAAAAGACCGCGGCTCACATTGAGACTTTAACTGATTTCCCACCTGAAATTCTGCTTTAGGTAGGCTATGGGTAAATGCGAAGAACAAATGTGCAGGTTATATTTTAGGCTACTCTAAAAAAAAGTAGCTAGAACTTGTAGAACAATTAAAATGTTTTTCTCCATTTTTTTCATGTCAGGACAGCATATTTCTGCCCTCAATTCGAATGTTTTACTTCAATTTGTTTTTAATTCTCATTGATCTCAATGAAGATTCTTAATAAAGTCGCATTACTGTAATACAGTAGCCTAATAAGAAACATCCTGTCCATCCATTGATTTAGAAAAATAAGTAGCCTAAATTAAAAGCAGGGCAGCAAAAGCTACTTTACTTCTATATAATTACAGCTATATACATAATCATGTTTTCACAATTTTACTAATAATGGGGGGGGGGGGGGGGGGGGGGGGGTTGAATGCTGAATAGTCGTGAAATACCGTCACAATCATATCCTAATGATGCAAAACACGGCTTACTGTCTTTCACGAAACATTATTTTCCATTTATTTTTTTAAATGAGGTCAAAATATGATCCGGACGCGTTGTTGACAGGTTTCATTCTACAATTTAACCTCAATGAAATTGAGTTATTATTTAAGCGTCAAACTCCACATTTACATGATTCCGATTTTTTCTAAAGGTTAGATTACATAGGCATCTTCACGAGCCGGAGCAAATCAACTAGCCACCCCCGCATCACCATGAAACCTCTCCACTTCAAACTTCGCATGGGTAACTAAAACAGACCGCGAGCTTACCGTCAGCCAACGTCCAAAAATTGTTCCGCGGTCAGTCAATAAGACACTTGTAAACGGAATGAACGCGCATCACGATGAATGAGGAATCTGACCAAATCATCCATCCGAACAGAGAAATTCACCAGCTGATAGTTTATTCCAATATAGACGCTGCCTTAAGGAGAATTTTAAGGATTTCCAGAGGTCTCTATGACTTCATAATGCATTAAGAACTCAAAGGTGCTGAAGAGGGACCCATGACCGCGCGCCCTCGTCCAGCGGACAGTCGCTCACTCCTGCGCATTCCGTGGCGCGCCGTGCGCTTGTCGGTCAGAGGGATGATTTGAGATGTCTCAGGTATCCGGCAGCGAGAGCTCCTGTGGGGGTTTCCTCTTCAAGACGCGCTGTGTGCGCCCGCTGCTGTGGGAGACCTCTCCATGGTCCTAAAGTCCGCCTCAAAACCAAGCATGCATGCGTGCGCAACGACTGTGGTGGGCTGCATGTATTTAGGAACATCTTCAGTTAAAGGAATAGCTCACCCCTAAAAATAAAACATTCTGTCATCGTTTACTTATCCTCGTGTCGCTCCAAAACTTCATGACTTACTTTCTACTGCGGAAAACAAAAGGCAGAATTGTTGCTGCTTTCTTCTGGCACAATGAAAGCATGTCGCTATATTCGACCAGTGAATTTCCAGCTGACCAAAAGCACCATAAGTTCCATAAAAATAGCCCATACGACTCGTGCATTATAAGTCTTCTGAAGTCATATTATAGTTTTGTGCGAAGGATACTTAAGGGTACAATATGTAAGAATTTTGTAATAAAATATCCAAAAATCACTTGCACAGTGTGATATATTTTCCTGAGGTTGTACTTACAATATCCCAAAAGTTCCAAAAGATTTTTAATTTCAGAGAAATTCCCATTTTAAATAATGGCTTGTCCCTGGTCATTGTCGCCTGTCGATGACGTAATATCCGTGTTATCCCTGGTTTCCGCTCGTACAGCCATAGTAACCATGGAGACAGATGTGGACAACTGCGTTGCGTCTAGCGGCACGCTCGCGCTGTTGTTGTTTCGTTCAAACATTAAGGACCATGGCAAGCAGACTTTGGGACAGAAGGAGAACTAAAACGAGGATCAATATCAGCGTGATGTTTTCGAGATCCCAAGAGCTCCACGTCCGCAACTAACTTCGACTTAGAGACGCCGCTCTTGCATGTACTTTCTTAGACAGGTGAGCAAATGTACATAAAACTAATCAATGTTATATAGCTCAACATGATGAATATGATCTGTATGTTATTCTAATGTTGATCTAGCTTACTGCTAGTCTCATATAGCTAACAAACTAACATACTGAATAACATTATAACTTTCAACACACTCAAATGCAGTTTAGTGTGATAGTGTACAGACCAAGTGAAACAGTGCTGCGTTACCTCACAAGTTTCATTCGTCTAATAAACTGACCTTTATGAGTAGTAATACAGCACTTGCGGGTAGTTCGGTAGAATGAAATGTCCTTGTTCCTTTATATCCGCGGGACTTGCGTGTATAATTATAACCATAATCACAGTTAAATGTGCAGTACACAGGCATGTTTATTGCATTTATTCCACATGTACCAGTGTTGTATGTATGCTGTGTTACACTCATGAACAGGTCAGAAAACAGTGTAATCGAAAAAGCCACGTGGCCAATCAGCAACCGAGAAAGCGGTTCTGGGCTTTGTGATGAGGGGGGCCCCACTAAGGTCCTTTATGGTACAGCCTACTCATCTGGCCCAAGGAAAAGGGGCATACAAATAAAAATGTTGTCCCAGGTCTTGAGAGTTTTAGTGACGGCCCTTAAATGCTGCTCTTTTAGGAAGAAAAATAATTTATTCTTACAGCTTTACGTGACATGTTTTAGTGATGGCTGGAAACACCATCAGTGTTAAAACACATTTTGGATTTGTTTTACAAAAAAAAAATTGAAGCAAGCAAATAAAAACAGTATCAACAAACAGACCTACTCCTTTTGAATGTAATATTTTGTGTTTTGGTGAATAGCGACAAAAAAGCAGTATAACCACCACATTTCATAGCAAATAATCAAAGTAATGCAAGAAGCAAGTAACCAGCATTGAAGATGTTGTCATGTAAAATCTTATTCTGCTTATTCTTTTCTCTGATTATTGGCAATATTCAGAACATTGGTGTTCTTGTAAACACAGCCACTGGTCATAACTGAATGCACATGCAAATGAGATTTGACAGCTACTTCAAAAGAAAATCTGTTCGGAGAATGAACTCAAGTTGTTACATGACTTCAGAAAACTTAATATAATCAGAAGTCTACTACACTTACAGTACTTTTTTGGTGCCTTTTTAGAGAATTGCAGGAGTCTGTTCTGGAAGGGAACAGAAAAAGAATTTATTATTTAATAATATAATTATACACACACACACACACACACACACATACACACAGAGAGTATATATCTAACATGATGTCAATGACCATATATGGCACAAATGTCAAAAAAGAAGAGAAACCGCAAATAACAATAACACAATAACAATAAATCTACATCCAGTAAATCATGATTTATTTATGACTGGCCCAGATCTTAGCATAAAGAGTGAATTTACATTAATTGAATGTTAAAGAGTAGCCGGGCCATTATGCAACTTTTAAAAAGGGAAGTCAGGTTTGGAACAATATGAAGGTAAATGATGACAGAATGTTCTTTTTCATTTTTAGATGAACTATTCCTTTAAACTTATGTATGCGTGTATGTACTGTATGTGTTTGCATTTTATACGCGTGTTCTGAAAAGAGACAGCCTTGAGACCCAGGTGTGTGCATTGGTGTGTATGTGTGTGAGAGTGGGGGGAGAGAGAGAGACAGAGAGAGAGAGAGTCTTTTCCAAAACACTTTGCTGTCCTGTCCAGGGTGAGTCTCTTGCTCTGTGAGTTGCATAACAATGAGGAGGTTCACAGCAGAAGAAAAGCCCACTCAGAACACAAACACACACAAACACACACTCTTTCTCTGGTTTTGCCTGTTTCTTTACCTCTCTCTCTCCTCTCTCATCCATAAAACCACACACATTCCTCTCTGTATATTCCTCCTGCCCAAGGGAGAGAGTTCTCTCCTGCATACAGTCCACGTGTTTTTATAACTTCCAGTATCTGCTGCCCACTCCGCTGATGTCATACAGCTCAATCTATTGTAAGGCTGATTCTGAACTGTACATCTACAGTAATCTCTTTCCACACACTACATTATAAAACCTGGTTCCACAGACTGGGCGCTTGCACTGTATCGCCGTGAGGCTGGTCAACCACCAAAAGCAAATGCAAATCTTTTTTTTATTAAACATCATCAATTAATAAATAATGGATTTGCTGAAAATCTGAATAAATGCTTTGATCAAACTGGATAAAAACTCCTACTCATTCCATGAATGCTGCAATATCTCAAAACATTTAAATAAATACATTTAATTTCTGTAGATGGTTTGAGATATTGCAACATTCATGGACATTTTTATCCAGTTTGATCAAAGCATGTATTATGGAAAAATAAAAAAAAATCCTAGTTACAAAACCCTACACAGTAGGCCCAAAAAGTATCTGTAGCTGTATTTTACATCCTGTATAAAATAGTATTTTAACAGTATTTTATTCAGCAAACAGCTAGATATTTTCTCCGAATTTGTCTGAAGAATTTTTACAATTACAGTTAATCAGCTGGTCTCAAGCTAATTTTAGGATGAATGAAGAACCTCCCTAAGGTTAAATGTCTCTCTGAATGATGTCCAAAAAATATACAGTAGCATACACTAGAATAAACGAGAAATATCTCTTTCCATGGCCTTCCATTTTATCTGCCGTTTATATGTCTGCCACTCTGTTTTCCTATCTGTCTGTCATAGTGTCTGGGTCGAATATAATTTTAACGGAAATTAGAACGGAAAGGAGAATGTCACAAGAGGTTTTAGCAGCTATTTTAAGCCTTTCCTCCAAAAGACAAAATTCATTGTTCATACAGTACGTGATTTTTTTTCAGGGGCTCAAGGTCTTTTGTCATTTTATCAGGTTGTGAGGAGGGATGCGATACCGAAAACACTTAAAAAAAAGGTTCTTTATTGGCATCTATGGTTCCATGAAGAACCTTTGACATATGGAACATTTCTATTGCACTAAAGGTTCTTTAAATTGGAAAAGGTTCTTGAGATTGTTAAAATGTTCTTTCACACTAAGAAAAAAAAATGGTTATTTTAAGAACTGTTCACTTAAAGATTCTTTGGGGAACCTAAACGTGTAAACACACTTTTAACAATAAAGTTTCCAAAAGGGGAAGTTCAAACAGCATAAAAGAGAACATATCTCAATATTTTGTAGTGGAGCAAGAAAGATTTTCATTTTCAAACAGGTTTCTTCAAGCAGTCCCACTTATCTGCCATTGGTCCTCAGACAGATAGTCCCACCCCCAAACTAGTGCCATTCCAGGAAATCAACATAGGAATTACTTGTTTTTGTTTCTGCACATGTATATGATATTTTAACATTAAAATAAAATTAAAAATAAAACATTTTAAATTAAAATAAATTAACACTTCTAATTATAAGTAAATCCTGAATCTGCATAAAGGGCAAAATACTGATTTTATGACTGCTTAAATCTGAAGAACTGAAAAAAAATTACACAATGTGCCACAATAGGACAATATGGCAAAAATACAAGAAAAATATCAGCTTAGTTAAAATGACCTTTAAGCTGACAGGTGCACAATCTAACCTGGCTGAACCTCGCGACAGATAAAGAATTGAATATTTCTTATGTATTAAAATTTTTCAAATTATATACCTATATCTGAAAACATAATGTGACTGAAGGGAAATGAAGATACAGCAACAGATTTCAGCACTAAAGTGGAGATATGCATGTTCTGATATGATAACGTTTAACTGGTGCCAGTTATTTTAATGTAATTGTGTCATGTTTGTCCATGGGGATAAGATACAGTGAACACAATGTGATTTGACGTTTAAATGTGATCTCGTCCCTGATGCTCAACACATAAGTTACACCCAGGGAGGTCTGAATACCTGGAGAGAGCATTAGCATTTCCATTAATCTCAATAGCAGATGCTCAGCTGGGGTATTGGGCTCCTGAAGTACACAACCTGCAACCTGCCATCTTTGCTCCTCCATGGGCACAAAAACATATTTTGAGCTGCCTGCTACAATGACATATTTACCCAAACCTGTATTAAAAGTGCAAAATAACCAGATTTATTTCTGAGATAACTAGACGGCACTTACTGAAATAAAGGTGCACTAATGCAGACATTTTCAGTTACTGTTTGTAAACACAACATTCAAACTTGGCCCCGCCTTGTGGGTGGAAAACTGCCAGAAGTGCACGCTAACAAACAATAACTATCTGTCATCATTAAAACGTAATTACACTGTCTAGTAATCTGTCAAGTTACAGTAGCAGTCAATAAGGCAATAGCAACATTAACGAATTGTTGTGTCGAGGCAGGAGAACTTAGCAAGGCTTCCCAGGCTTCAAAACGTTACAGAAGTTAAAGTCCCGCCCTCACATGCACCGCCCGTCGTTATTGGCTGGAATGACACACTCACTAGCCAAAGGTTGCAGCCCAGAAACGTCCTGAGCACAGCAATTGTAGACACAGACACCACCACGCTCTTCTAGTGGATCATAATGATTGAAAGGGATTTTCATTATAAGGGAGTCTATACTTTCTATCTTTTTGGAAAATTCTGCATAGTGCACTTTTTAAATATACAATGCAGCAAGCTGCATTCTGCCATTTGAAATATTTAGCATGGCATATTAATACCGTTTTTTTATTAATTAGTACGTGGTTTACGTTATGTACTGCACAGTATGCACTAAGCAGCAGCCTATGTTAGTAATCCATTCTGAAGAGCTATTCTCTTTCTCTGCCCTGTTTACCTGCAACAGTGCGTTTGTGTTTGCAGTGATCAAAGCCACTTTGATGTGTGTTACGTGTTAGCACGTGGGCTCCTGAAGTGGAATACGTGTCACTGCTGTAATCTGCATGGATCGGCTGAATCTTAGCCCTTCCCACTTTGCAATTCCTTCATTTGTAATAAAGGACACGGTTCTCAGTGGTTGAACTCCGAGCTTAAAAACACAAGAGTTCATGGATATGTGTAAACTGAAATACCAACATATTTGCGAATTCTTCATGTGCAGCTTGCAGACTAACTGTTTCTTGCACCATATTTTGTTTTTGCTGACTTGACACCCCTCAGGCTTAAAAAAGAAAAAGAAACAACAGCTCTTTGGCATCTGCGATATTAAAATGTCAGAAAAATGATGTCTTAATCAAGAGGTAATAATGTATTAATAATTCATAGATTATAGTATCCATCCTATACACATGCACACACACACACACACACATCTCAACCCCACCGAGAATTAAACACAGAAGAAGAGTAACAAAGGTAATTATCTTATTCTGGTTATGTGGGTTAATAAGGCCTTTTTTTCAGAAGGCCACAAGATTAATGTGAGTCTATATAAAACTCCTCAGCTCTTGCCAAACTTGAGTGTCCGTTAGATTCCAGAATCCAGGGATAGAACTGCGTTAATGTAATTATGTGTGTGTCAAACAAGAGCCTTTTAAAGGAACAGTTCATCAAATATGCCATCAAGTAATTTCAAATTAATAAAACAAAATTATCCATGGCGCACAAAAGATGTTCTTGAGAACATCTAATGTCGTCAACATCACTGGTTTATGTATGAATCACAAACAATCACAATCACATTACAGAGATACTGCAGAGGGGACAATTTTGAATCATGACTGAAACTTCATTCATTTTCTCACTGAGCTATTGTTATTTTTATTTTTTTGTAGGGCTGTCAATTTAACATGTTAACTTAGTATGGTTAATTATAAAAATACATTTGTATTTTTTGTAAATACAAAATGTACAAAGTCAGTCATGAAGTATAAAACATTAAAAAAAAAAGGAAAACAATCATTAATTATTAAAACATGTAAAACATGTATGTGTAAAAATAATGCATTTAATAATTAATTACAAAGCAATTAACGCAATTTACCATTTTTATTGTATGAGCTATAGGGCTGCCAATTTAACTTTTTTTTTTTATTTAAATCTACAAAATAAGTCATGAAGTATAAAAATATAAAAAAATCTCAAAACATTAAAAAGTATAATGAATTGATGCTAATTAATGATGCCCCTGTACATAAATTCATTTTAAAAATGTCCTCCCATTGGTGCAATTTAAGCAATTTCACTGCTGCAACTAGATCCTACATCTACTCTCCCTTGCTGCAACCCAACCATGACACATATTTAAAAAGTAAAGTCTTTAAAAGTAAAAATAACAGTGCAGAGAAGAGAGATGACTTTTTTAATAACACAAATATGTACTAATTATAGATTTTTATGCTTGAACTAGCATCAAGTTCTGAAATTCAAAATTCATCATTTTGGAAATAAGTTTCTAAATGTTTAAACATTACCTGTCTGTATTTTTGAAAGTGAATCAATGCAAGAAAAATTTAATCTAAGGTATCTATGAATTTGTTATGGGTTATTTTTGCACTCCTGCAGCATTTCCGACTTCTCTGAATATTGCAGATGGTGTTTAGACAGCCGTATGTATGTATAACTACTACTGTACAGAAAAATGCATGCCGAGTGCCATAATATTGGCCGCTTAAAGCTCTGCATTCAGAAATGAGGCTGCAAGCTGTGAGTTGAGTTTCAGAACAGCACTCGTTCTATCGACATCATGCGTAGTTTATTGATTTGTGTCACATTAGTGGACCAAGGATTCAAAGTTTCGACATTTTGGCGTGATGAGTAAATTGACTGTTTCTTTCCTTTATCTCCAAGCACACACATACACACACACACACACACCGATCAGCTGGTGCAGACTCGCTTGGCTACACTCACAGTCTGTTTTTCTTCCAGATGAGTCTTTACCATTGATGCCCAGTGTGTGCGCCATTTTTGGCATGTCTTTTAGTTTAACAGCACTCCTGTGCACAAACCACAGGCTTGGCTCTGTTAGATCATGGCAGTGGTAGATGACAAGGTTTAACCTCAGTAACTGTATCTGGTTAACAGCAGGGTGACACCAAATGAACAAGCCCTGCTTTCACACCAACACACGCTCGCTGACCCAGAACGGAGAGCAGGGACAGGGCGAGGTAAAAACCTGGGATAAAGCCAAGGAAACAGCAGAAGCACAAATCGAATGTGCAGAATATCACAGTAATCCATGCTAGAACACTCTGACAGTGGCATTTTGCATGAAGCATGGCTTACCTAACACGGGATGTAAGCAGTGAAAGGCCTCCAGGTTTGAGATGAAATATGGACCGGTACATCACAGGGATCTAATTTCGATTGTCACATCCTCAAGGTACTAATGAATGCCGACTCTGTCGTTGCTCTCTTACGAGCGCTGTCATAGCAATCCATAAAAACAATACATTATGCATTTCAGTCGGGGGAAGATAAGTGTAACACTCGACTGTTGCATGCTCAGAATCGGCATAAAAAAGCCAATAAGGAAAGGTGGGCTATTTTAAATCTGCATTACAGGCAATCTCTCAGGGAAAGAGGGGAATCAATCACTCAACATTCAACAATACTAGCTGCCCTGATGACACACGGCATTTAAACCCAGACACAAGTAAGTACTGTTGACAAGAAATATACAGAGAAGCCAAACACAGTTGGCCAAATGGATGTTGACACTACCTGCTAATTAGGTTTATCTATTCCACTGAGGACAAATCTCAATGCTTTGACATACAATGACACCTGAACACTGGAAGAAGACATTTAGTAAATAACCCCTTTAGATGTTATTAAAGATATAAAGAAGTTTAAAGTATTGCTCACTCACTCACGTAAGTAAGTATGCATGTATGTATGAACAAACTTATAATCAAGCAGCATGCCATCATCACTACCCAAAAATGTAATCTGGGAGTTTTTTTGGGGAAAAAAGAGCATGTTGCAAATTCTTTGCAAGTTATTAAATTAAATTATAAAAAATAAAATAAAAAATAGTAACAAGCTGTTTTTCATTATGACTCTAAAAGGCGATCTACGACTTTTGATAAATTAGAACCCAGATGCAATACTGTCTAAACACTGCCTGCAAAGTGCCTCTCAAACCAACTAAATCAGTTTGTAGAATATCTGATTAATGACATTAATGACTATGCAGGAGATAATATAAATAATGGGGGGGGGGTGCGTAGTCCTTAGGGAGAGTAGCTTATTATATTAGCATCTATCTACACTTGAGCCCAGATCTAATCGAACATATGGAACATTTACAATAAGCACTTCACACCGAAAAAGAGAGAAGGGAGTGAGGGGGAGAGACAAATCACAGAGACTCCTGCTTTTTAACACTAAATAAAAATAGACAGATGCTTGTTAGATTTTATCATTTAATTTTTGTAATTCTCATATAGTCCAAAACTATATAACTCTCACAGACCTCTTCCTGTATAGCTTTTTGTATTAAACAGCCAAGCCACATGCGGGGAAATCTTGTCAGAATATTGCAAAAATGCTACTCAAACATTATGATGTAATTATCATATTACATATAATAACCCCTTTCATAAAATAACCACCACAGCAAAAAGTGGTAATTTCCATCTGCATTTTATTCCTTTCCTCAAAAAAGACTTTCTAGGGACCTAAAAAGCAAATATTTTAGTCTTGAGTTTCAGCTAAGAATATTTTTGTACTGGCCCCATACAAATACATTTTAAATAAGTTAATTATAAATGAGTTAATAATAATAATAATAATAATTTAAAACAAATAAGTAATTTAGAAAAAAAGTGAATAAATAAAGTTTAAACATAAAGAGGTGATTTAATCATAATAATTAATAATTTTATGTTATGTTTGTGTTTCCTTTAGTTCCCATGTTTCCTTCCTGTGTTTAGTTCCGGTTCCCTTGGTATACTGTATATACTCCCCGACCATGTAGCAGTTACTCTTTGTCGGTTCTCATTAATGTGTTGTTTGCGCTCCCCCTACAAGTTGATTTTGTAAATAAAGAGTAGCTTATATTTTGGAATGCCCTGTTCATCTTCGTGTGTGTTGCCTACCACAGATGTGACAGACTAGAATAAAAAGTTCATTCACTGTTATTACATTCTTAGGTTATTTGAGTGTTTTCCAGAATATTACTGCTGTTAGATAGTAAATGCTGTTAGATTTATTCTGTTTTTCTTTTTATTTGGCTCTGAGTTTGAGGTTTAGACAATGGCGTCCTATGAATTTCTCCTTGTATTCCATAAAGGGAACTCAAAGTTTTTCAGGGACAACCACAATCCACAGCGTCTGATAATATACAGGCTATAATAAACACACCGGAGGCAAGGGCCTGTCCGCCCCGGAGATAGATGACCCCTCTGATCCATGCCCTTGGTTACGGCTCCATAACTCCTTCCTCAAGCCCAGATTTGGCTCATAACTCGCATCTAAGACATATTCAGAAAGTTCACTGGCCGCATTTCATTCAGAAACATTAAAACCGTCACTCTGTCAATAAAGCAAAGGAGTAAGGTTGCTATAGTTACTCTTTTGTCAAAGTTTGCCAGTCTTCCTTCTATCAAAGATGGAAGTGTATTTTCATTTAAGAGCAATAAACCACCATAAACACACACAAATACATGTAAACAGATAAACACACACACCTATTGATTTATGGTTGAGGAGGCCTGTCTTTACTTTTTAACAGAACCCAAGGTTCACAGCTGCCTATATCATTCCTCAAACAGACTTTTTGCAGTACAAATATGGCCATTGTTAGCCTTTCTGGATTTCAAAGCGTACAAATAGCTTTCTAGCGGGAGCACTTCTCTCGTATATAGTCAATAAATGCAGCGAGATGGATGTTGAAATTGCCTGTGTCAATTCACTCTTTGGGTGCCTGCATTTGTGTCTGAGCCATTGTGAGGACCCGAGACCTTGAACGGCAGCCCGGATAAGAGGAGGTGAACAGGTGAAAAATGTGCCTGTCCACACACACACTCAATCCTGCCTACACCCTCGGCATCGCAGAGCATAAATACACTCCGAAAGCAATCAGCCTTCACCTTAAACATCCATAACAACAGCATGACTAATAACAGTGCTAATGATAAAAGAAAAAGAAAGAAAAAGGGCAAGTAAAGGATTTTTGTGTGGTTTTCTCCATCTTTATCTATCGCTCTAGTTCTGGCTCAGTGATCCGCCACCATATGGCCTGGCTCTATGTACTCTAATATGTGAATGCTAAAACAATGAAATCAACAGCTGCTCCAAAGAAAAACAGATCCTGAAGTGGAAAACAACAGGAAGACAACCGCACAAGCACCAAATATCGCAGACTTAAATCTAGCAAACAAAGTCTACGTTCAAAATAAAATACTAGCATACTCAATGCATACTGCACATTATTTACTGTATACATGCTATTTAAAAAATGCATCAATATGCATTTTGAAACGATAAACATTTCAAACAGTAGTATGCCACATTGTTGTCATGACGTCGTTAATATAATTCACCAAAAAGTAAATATATGCCCAAAAGTTCCTCTTTTATTTTTATGTTTTTACATTATAGTGTTAAAAATACTTTAAAATGGACTTTTAATTTAATCAAATCAAAATTTTAAGCATTGTTACTGGTTTGCACTCTTTCAGGGTTAGTTCAACCAAAAATGAAATCTCAGTCATTAATTACTCACCCTCATGTCGTTCCAAACCCGTAAGACCTTCGTACATCTTCGGAACACAAATAAGTATTTTTGATGAAATCCGAGAGCTTTCTGACCCCCCCGTAGACTGCAACATTATTACCACTTTCAAGGCCAAGAAAGGTAGTAAAGACATCGTAAAAATAGTCCATGTGACTACAGTGTTTCAACCTTAATTTTATGAAGTGACGAGAATACTTTGTGCGCAAAAAAAAAAAAAGAAAAAAAAAAAAGACTATTCAACTTTATTCCTTTCCGTGTCAGTCTCTGACGCTGTTCACGTTTCGGCCAATAATAAGTCGGCGTTCTGACGTAGAACCCGGAAGCGCTGCACTGTTTACAACGTGAACACTTTCAGAGACTAACACGGAAGAGAAGAAATTGTTGAGTTTATGAATGACAGAGTTTTCATTTTTGGGTGAACTAACCCTTTCAGCCTTTTGCTCGCACTGAGAGCTGCAGTTCGTCTCAGTTTGTTTTTGCTCTAAAATTCATTGCTTGTTTGGACATTTTTATTTTTCCACTCCTACTTATTCTGTTTGGAATGGGAAAGTGTCAAAAAAATCATGGTCGATTTGTCACAATGGAGAAGGAAGGTCGCGACCACTGCAATGTCGTGTACAGTATTTTGGCATTCGAGAATTTGCATAGTGTGCAGTACATACATACATACATCAACAACTTCTATTCCTGTTCACACAAATTTGGATTACAGTGATTGATTAATAAAGACTTATTTTTGTGTGGTTCCTTCCTTACGCAATAGATTGTTATGACCACAAAACACTTTACCATAGTGCATGAATTATAATCTAAAACATTTTGACATTTGCATCACATAACCAAACTTGCTCGGTAGCTCATCTGGTACAGTCCAGTGAAACATGAGTCATGATAAAAGAGCTCACTGACTTGTAGAAGCAAGCTAAAATGGCATGGTTGCTTTATCAAATGTGTTTTCATTATACATTTCCTCTTATTAACATTATTGTTTAGGTTTGGTGTAGGTGGTAAACCAATGTATAAAAACAATGGCATATTCATGTTCATCTGTTTTACATTAAACTGAACACGTTTTTGTGGTCCTTTCACTTCGAAAGTGTTGAGAAATGTGCAAGAAGCAACGTAATATCATTTTGCATAAATTATGCCACAGGCACATTTTTCCAATGAGCTGGATAAAAAAAAAAAAAAATCCTTCAGATATTACTAATCACAACTGTGATACAAATTACAGGCAGGTCTGATATATACATTTGAGATATATTCTGATGTTTGCCATTACATCAGACATGATACATGCCTAACGTTTGCTATTAGATAACTCAGAGGGTTTGAATAATTGTTCATCTATTTGTATTGAAATAAGTTTGGATATGAAACAGGTAATACGTAGCAGGCTCTAAGCACTGGCCCAGCTGCTCGTTGTTGTCATGGTGATCTTAATCACCGCACAAACACCTACAGAAGGACAGAAACTATCACCCAACCAGAGCCTCATAAAGAGTGTGATTGTGGAGATTCAGAATCATAAGATACAATCTTCTGCAGACAAGCCTGTTATTCCTTTCATTTCTTGCACTGATTTTAAAATGCCTGATTAAAGGCTGAAAATATGTGCGTCGATTCACTCCAATAAAGGAATGCTTGTGTTATTGCAACCGACAAACAAGATGACATATGCAAAGTAATGCATATCATATTGATATTTAACACAATATGCAGAAAATCTATATTATGTGGGTGTAGGTATATGTGTGTGTGGTAATTAACTGCAAAATGATCTCTGGTGCTTAGTGTTTCCAACTCTCTCTTGTGTAGAGGCTGCTAATTAAAAAATAATTAAGAGGTGAAAAAAAAAAAAAAAAAAATCAAACATTGTTTGCGATCAAGCGCCGCATGCTGGGGGTGGGCATAATTATTGTACACCGTCGAGAGGGTCATGTCATCACCACGGCTACCTCTCAACATCGATTAAACACATGCCTTATCAGTGACACAACCCGAGCAATCCACTTCACAAAGAAAGACAAGGGACGGACACACCGTGGAATGGCCTTCTCAGTGGAACGTCAATTACCTGCAATTACTCTGAGAGAGCGTCAAAGAGAGAGTGGAGCACAGGAGGGGTGGATACATTAACTCCTGCACGCTCGCTCCAACGTACAGTCGCCGTAGTTACTGGTCTATTCTGGGATGTGAGCCCAGCTGACTGCACATTTATCTCGACTCTCATCTGCGAGCCATACAGCCTTGTGTAGGTGGGCACAGAGAAGTTCACGAGCTTGGACGAGAAACAGAACAGACAAAAAGTTTGCACAGGAGCTAAACAGGAAGTAGTGGTAATGTTACATGCACTGCGTTTCAGCAGAGATCCCTGGTGGTCTGGAAGGCATCGTAAATGCATCATGTATTGTGCAATATTCTTTTATCCCCCCCCAAATTACATCAGGCAAGCTGCAGAAGTGTGAGTGAATAAAACGCCGTAAGAGTGAGGGAGGACACCAAGATTAATGACACACATCTGCATTTAAATTATGTCTGATTCCTCATTAACTCTCCAAGTTCACGTCGCCTCCCTCCACCCCCTCAAACGTACCCTTTGGAGGAGTGGTGTGGTTTTACAGAGAATACATCAGCCCCAATGATAACATGACCTCCTGATATGGGCACTGAGCAAATGACAGCTAATTAGGAGGAAGTTCACCCTTAACACACACACACACACACACTCAGATAAGCAGGTGTCTGACTGCTAGAAGCCATCTGATGGGAGTCTCGTTAGGATGTAGAAGCGATTTAAGCCCAGAGAACAGGACATTTGTCCCACAGTATATCACTGCAAATTATATAACGCTGTGTATGAGAATGTTAACACATATTTAGCATAAACTAGGACCTGTAATTGGATTAAAAAAAAATATATATATATATATATTGGTTTACAAGTAGAATGAAAAATTAAAGTATTTATTTAGTTATTATTAAAGATTATTTGGTATTTATACCAAATGGTGTATTCATTTAAAAAAATCACTTCATTAAACATTATATTTAATTTTATAAATGAATTGGGATGGGGCAAAAAAATACATTGTGCTGTCCGGTGTTTAAACATCCTCAGCTTGTGAGACTTAGTGTAGCTTTTTTTGTGTTATGTTTGTATCATTTAAAGTCAGCATTAAAATTTAAATTATATTTTCTAAATGGATGTTATTGAACATCTCATGAACAGTTCATCCATGCACATTTCACTTTTTTGATAACGTAATTTTTAATCAAAACAACCTTCTGATGAAATGACAGATTTTTCTCAAACGATTTAGTCTGATTAAACCCCACCCACTTCTTACAATTGTCTGCAAGCTCACATTAAGACCTGAATTCTGACCTCCATTCAATCGACAACTGAGTCCCCACCCTACATTTACAAAATTATTATTATTTTTTTTTTTGACACTCTGTTTACAATGTGGAAGAAAAGATCTGGCACTATTTCCGTTTCATCGCAACTTTAAAGTCCCCGTGAACCGGAAGTTGCAAACGACTTTTCTCCAGTGTTGTGACGTGTTTCCCAGTGAAACGGAATATTGAACAGAGGGCAGGGTTTTACTCTAGCGCTCCTCCTCTCCATCTCTGCTCATAGCAGACTAACGGTTTGAGGGGAGTGGTTAAGCGTTTCCCAACCCAAGTCCTCAGACCTACGTCATCAGGGAAGGTCCTCCAACGCAGAGGGGAGGGGCATTTTCAGATTTTGATTAAAGATTACGAAGCCAAAAAATTTTTTTGTGTGGATTGACTTGCATGGATGAATTGTTCACCACAAAACGATCAATTTAGGCAAACAAAGTAAGTATAGTCAATTTTGATTTCATGTGGACTTTAACAATCAACTCTGTCTGAGATGTCTCTTCGGGTCCTTTGTAGAAATAAAAAAAAGACACAAAATGATACATGTTGACAAAGTAAGAGTGCACATACTTATAAAAATAACAAGAATAACACTACTGTAAAAATTAAAGGATTGCACCATTTCAAAAGGATTGCAGTGCACCATTACAAACAAAACAGAATCCATAAGTTTCTGCAAAAACTATAGGCTGTAAGAAAAAATTATGTGGACGTCGAAGATCTCAAAAATGAAGTTTATTACAGCTTAGCAGTGGCAAGGTACACAAAGCACCTTGGGTTCACCGGCATCAGAATGAACCCAGAACTAGGCCTGTCGCGATAGTCAATAAATAAATTAATCGCACGATAAAAAAAAATGAGCTCGATAATTTTTCCGGCCGCGATAATTCCATTTGCATGCTTGTTTGTTTTCCTCGTCTCTATCTCTCTCTAC
This sequence comes from Abramis brama, assembly GCF_963993115.1. Lineage (NCBI taxonomy): Eukaryota > Metazoa > Chordata > Actinopteri > Cypriniformes > Leuciscidae > Abramis > Abramis brama. The sequence continues at coordinate 29,880,169 of NC_139970.1, forward strand.
CAAAGAGACTGAAGGACCACTCTCGGTTCCTTCGCGTATATGAGGAGTGAACTCTCTTGTCAGTTGCATGGTCTTTGTGTGGGGAGGCGGCGCTTGTCAGTCACATGGTCTTTGTATGGGAAAGCGCCGGCGGGACTGCTTGCAGCGACTGCCGGGAGAGAGAGAAGACGCTAGTTGTGAGTTGGAGGGAAAAAAAGAGAAAAAGATGGAATTGGTTTCAAAGCCAAACGCGACAGCGAGCCCGATCTCATGAAAATGCGTATCTATACAACGAATGTTATTTCTCGTGCCATTTATACGCCAAAAATAGTTTTTGCGTGCATATGATACGCGATTTTATGGCGTGTAATACGCACGCACTCCTCACCCCTAATCCTAACCAAGTATTTTCAGTGCGTACACGTAATAAAGTGTGTCTCCGTCTTCCCGACAGTACACAATCACTCGGGCGTTTAGTCGACAAAGTAACAGGAGGACAGTGCAAAATGGTGTGATATGGCCTGTTGAGGCTTTTTTTAGTTGTTTACAAAGGTCCTAACTGGCAGTTTTGCCTGTTATGGAATGTATCACTATTTATGTCTGAGCCTAATGTTTAATATTTTTTTTACAAGTGCAATTTTGTTTACATCCATTTATTGTTTTTGGTATTTATTCAAGTGAATTTTTTTGTTAACAGACACTGAGAGTCCATTGCTTTTATCGTTTTTGGTTGTTTTGTTCTTTTTTTGTGGATATTTAAAATGTTTTCCGTTTTCAATGTTTAATATTCTTTAGAAATAAAAGTTTATAGATCTTTGAAAAGGTGTACCTGCATTATTATGCCATTATCATTATATTAGATGAAAATGGTCTCAGAACGACAATATTATCGTTTATCGCAATAATTTCTTGGACAATTTATCGTCCAGAATTTTTTTTTATCGTGACAGGCCTACCCAGAACATCCAAATCTTAAACCTTTTATCCTGTTCTTAATGTAAATTAAGTTGCTCTTGTTGCAACAGCTGTGGTCTGTATGTTAATGAAGTTGTGACACCCCATTGTCTGAAAAAGTTCTCTGTTTCCCACACCCAGTCCCATTCTACAATTGACTACCATTTGTTCAAGATGTGATCAACCCAAATGGTGAAGAAACAATATAACTTGACTTTCTTTCATCTCTATGATAATTAAGCCATTTTGGGGATGAGCTCATTCTAAAATATATTTTGGAGTGGAATCTGGGTCGAGGCAGACTACAATTTCTTACAAGGCCTAAACCCTAAAGATTGCATACAGCAGTACCCCATCATTAGGGATATGCTTTAAGACATTATATATAATTTTCTTAACACTACAGAATATTTGAGGCACCTCCAGAAGAGATACATCTGTTTGGTGAGCACTTGACTGAAATCCTGTTAATGCACTTACTTAAAAAAAAAAAAATATATATATATATATATATCTTAAACTTATACTTCTCACTGTCATCTCTGTTCTACTTATCTGAACAGCTATGTAATATCGCAGCACTTATGTCACTGCCTCGCTTACGTTGTATTCCTCATATGCAAGTCGCTTTGGATAAAAGCCTCTGCTAAATGAATAAATGTAAATGCAAGGGTTCTTGCACTGTGAATATGAAAGTGTGATCCAAAGAACTCCAAATGGTTTCTCAAGTATATTTTCATTTTTACAGCATAGCCCAGATACTTGGTCTTGGAAGAATTTAATGAGAAATATTCACGCTCATATCGAAATCTCTGACTTTTGAAAGCAGATTTTGATGTATTGGCAAAATTGAGTAGACATTGAGGCAGTATTTGACCTCATATGAGGTTTTTGAGGTATTTTTTTCAGGATAAAAATCTGAATAATTCATTTCATTTAATCATATTGTCATGCGAGACAACATGCTAAGTAAAAAGAGGAGTCAAATAAATTAAAGAAATATATATATTTTTATGAACGTCCACCATTGTGTCTTTATTAAAGATGCTTAATCCTCAGGTTACTCCAGAGGGACTGTCCCTGTAATAGTGTCCCATAAAAAAAGCCATCACCTGTGTGGCAGTGATCTATAAATCACTTAAATTCCACACATCCTGGTCACATGGCATATATATATACTATTCTCCATAATACACTAACATAGATCTGCATGAAAATAAAATGTAAAACAGTAGCATCTGGCCTTCATTTACTGTACATAAACCTTTTGCAATGGACTGGCATAAGGCATGTACTCGTTCTAAACCTCACAATTAATCACCCTCCATTAATTATGAAATAAATAATTAGTCTCCAAAGTAGACTCGGAAAGATGTGATTAAACCAGACTAATTAATGTATTAATTGATTTTATGTTAATTTAATTTTCTGCTAGAATGGCCGAATCTGTAGAGAATCAAACTGAGTTTAATAGAGAACCTGATGACAAAGGTCAGCTTAATGAGAGGCATGCTGTTATATGACTAGCCAAGTTTACTTTAACGTGACATTTACATTCATGATGGGAAGTATATTTAAAAAATAAATAAATAAAACTGGTTAGTTGGAACATTCTGTCAGAGTGATATTTAAAAATAAATAAAAGTACTGAGAAAAAATTGTGCTCATTTTAAGCACGAAACAGTGAGGCTTACAAAAGAACTTGCTGCATTTTGAATATTTGGTAAATTTTTAAACATAGCTTGTACTTCTACAAAGTGCCGAACAGTTAATCTTTCCATTGCATGAATATTAACAATCCAGCATCTGTTTAGCTAGAGGAGCTACTTCTCCCTTTGGATTCTACAGAGTTGAAAAAGTTACAGGCCTACATGCAAAGTATTTTAAAGCTGCAGTCTGTAGTTTTTCCTCTCTGTCGCCACCTCTGTTCGAAATCTGCAATTGCAGTTATTCGCGGAATTATCAACTTTACGTGGGTTGTGCCTCGCCACGGCACAGCACGGATGAATCCAATGTTTTGAGGAGAATGTGCGGCTGTCAGTCACCGCGCCGGTGTGAATACTGTTATTCGGAATCACAGATTTAATTTTTTGGAAGTATGACCAACATAAGAATTTTCACCGGAAAATGTCATCTGAACAAGTAAGTAACATCCACTTTTGTTCTGACCAACCAAGGGGAAAAAAGCATTGCAGTAAATTGCGCTGATTAAATCTAACGATCGCTTATCACGTCAAACCGTGCAAATTATAATTTGTTCTCAAATTGTTAATGTTAACAACATCAGCGTGTTTTCGCATGGGCCCGGTTGCAGTCTCTTTTTTTCTGTAGCCACTCCGAAGTCCGAAGCCTTCTGTATTTTACAACGGGTGAATCTCCAGTTGTCACTGGTGATTGTAGTTTGAACCTTTCTGGATCCGCCATCAAACTGATAAGTTTAATTATATCAAGTGCTGTGAGAAAAGGCTATAAATCTCCACCTCCAACATCCTCACACGCAACATAGTCTACTAGCCGAGACACCTTCTTTATGTGCACAGATGTGACGTAATGACGCAAAGACATGCTCAAATTTCCTGCGGAAATCCACCAGTAGCACTGGAATTAAAAACATTATTACAAGCTTATCGTTTTGAATCGAGCTAAGGCAAGCAGATAGTTTTGAATACTGGCTGGTTATGTACTTTCTCAAAAATTTATTTTGGATCATTTTTATGGCTAGAAATAGAATATTCAGATAAACGCATTAACAATGTATTAGGAAGAATCTGTTTTTATGCAGAAGGGCATTTTTCGTTACTCTGCCAATGAGGTATCAGCTGAGGTTACTTCCACACAAATATACCCATAATTCATCAGTAACCAACTCCAGCTAAACACAATAATTGACACATGAGAGTTTAATTGGCGTGATTTACTGAGGAGGGACATGGGAAGAGGCGTGACAAATCAGCTGTTGCTCTCAAACTCATTTCCACAGATTGTTCCAGAAGCTTTGATAGCTCCAATCAAAGAGTGCGCTAGTGCCCATTTAACATTCAAATAATGCTAATGTTGCAGCAAACTAAATAATAGATCAAAATGCATTTATCACATCTGTGAAGTCCAGTGAATAACCCAGTTACAAGTGCGGTCTGTCAGCTCAATAACAGCTGTCAGATTCACAGTGATGGAATGGGTTCAGTTTCTGTTTCAGAGTGTGAGTAGTACTAATTATTAAGTGATTTTGTGAAGCGTTAAAATGACAGATTCTTTACTGCAATATGCAGTTCACAAACATATAAGCTATATCTTAATAAGGAAGAAGTACTAGAAAGAATGCGCATAAATCAAGATTTGCTCATATATACACTTTATGCATAAAGATCTATACCATAATGCAGCATCCAAGATGAGAGGTGATGTTCTTCACTGATGCAAGTTCACGATAGCATATTCCATTTGAAATGCACAACACCTCGCGTTTGAAGTCACTTGCTTATTTAAGGGCTAAAAAAAGACACCATGTCATCCTGTCCGATGGGTGATGATATTATGATGGTGTTTTAGTTATCAAACCATCAAAAGATGCTGATTTTGTGCCTGTTCAGCTATACTGAGGTCATAACAGAGGGTTGTTACTGTTGTTGTTGTGAAAGTGGGCACTTAATGATGTGGCTATGACAGCGTAACCATGGGAACCCTGAGATGTCACAGCATCTGAGAGACTTCATTTTATCAATGGAAACCATTGTTGGGGAGCAATACTTTAAAAAGCAATGGATTAAATTATTGTGTTACTCATTATCAAAAGTAGTTAAATTATGTTACATCATTACTTTTTATTTAAAAAAACCTCAATCCTTAAGACAGCTGCATTACTTTAACATTAAAAGGACCATTCCACCGAATGGGTGCCATTTCAATTTTTGGAAAGTCAACAGAATTTGCTCAGTGTCCTCATGTTATTAGCATGTACACCATGTGACAATATGTAACGTATTTGCTAATTCTGTGTTTAAAAACTCAGTCCTGTTACTTTCAGTCCTGTTACTCAAATAAAAAGTAAAAGGACTGAGTATTTAGTAATAAGAGTGAGCAGCACCCTCTGTTTTATTTATTTAATAGTGTGAATATTAGTTGAATATTAATTTTTTACAGTTGAAATTACTGAAGTTATACACATTTACGATCAGTTTTACAATGTGAATAGAATACCATACTTACAGGGAGCCAATCCACCACTAAGTGGCTTCAACTTTTTGTCTTTCTTACCTTTTGTAGAAGATGGAGAGAACCCATACTACGCATGCAGGAGCCAGAAACACCCACCCAAGGCTTGCTGCAGGTTAAATAGCGAGACAAACTATATTAAAAAAAAAAAAAGTGTTCATTTTGACAGCAAATTTTGATTTAGTTTTAGTCATAGTATTTTCACTAAAATGCCATTTAGTTTTAGTCATATTTTAGTTGACGAATACAATAATATTTTAGTCGACGAAATCTACTGTAGAATCTACTGACTAAAATATTATTGTATTCGTTTGTAAATTTGTAAAATTTAATGGGTTTAGTAAAATTGTGCTAGTCTAATAATGGATTAATTTAAATTTCTGTAAAATTTCCAAACCCATTATATACTCCTGGAGAAAACATCTATTAATCTGTTAATATGAATGATTTTAAAGTTTGAACATGCAATACAGACACAGATTTAACTACTGTGACATAAAAAAATATATATTTTAAAATGAAATAAAACCACTTCTCCTCAAGTAGAACACGGTCTTCTTTTCAATGAATGATATGCATTCTTTATAACAACTTGCATACATCATTCTTTATTCTTTCAAGCAGACATATTTATTTGTATAAATTAAATATAATTAATCCTTATTAAAGCTTTAAAGAGCATTGAATGCTTTTCTCTTTTTCTTTTGTTGGTTGTTGTTGTTGTTAATATTAAAGGGATAGTTCACCCAAAAATGAAAATTACCCCATGATTTACTCACCTTCAAGCCATTCTAAGTGTATATGACATTGTTCTTTCAGACGAATACAATCAGAGTTATATTAAAAAATGTCCTGGCTCTTCCAAGCTTTATAATGTCAGTGAATGGCCGTTTATGATAAAAGTTCTCGACGCGGCTCTGGGGGGTTAATAAAGGCCTTCTGAAGCGAAGCGATGCGTTCGTGTAAGAAAAATATCCATATTTAAAACTTTATCGACTAAAATAACTAGCTTCTGGCAGACGGCCTACGCATGTTGACTTTAACAAAACAAAATTAACACTGAGTTAAACCACTTTTTTGGGGGGGTCCATCATTTATCCAATTGTTTAATAGATTACATTATTAAAAAATATAGAAACTTGAGGTTTGGGTCTTATTTAAAGGAAAAAATGGCTTTGCGTTCAATAGAAAAATTCACCTTTCATTCATCCATATAAAGTTTTTTTTTTTTTCCACAAATATCAATTGGGCCTATTTGAACATGTAACCAACCATTTCTTTAAAAACAAACACTTTCTTGACACATTAGCCGAGCACTACCGTGAATGACTTTACAAACATTAAAGTTTGTAAAACAAATCTTCCTCAATCCTTTATCATTACTCAGAATATAAGAACGACAGACAATCTGCATTAGGCTAATAGACACAGTTTTGGGTAATAGTGGCCCACAGCTGCTTAGCAGAAATATTTCAGTAAGACAGTAATAACGTGAGTAAACCAGTTAGTCTGAGATATAGGCTACACAATATAAAACACAAAACTATGTATTTTAAACACTCTGTAGAAAGTATCAATAATTAATCGTACTTACAGGTTGTGATTCTGAGGAGCAAGTTGGTCTAAATAAAGTAGGTACAGTCGCATCTTTAATGGATAAGTATTTTGTAAATCCGCCCTCAAGGAGATTTAAGAAGCAATTGTCAAAAGGTTATACTGCTGTTGTATCGCTGTGGTAATTTTATCCACTGACTCTTCACATCCTCATCCTTTACAAAGAGAATTTGCTTTTGCAGAGCAGAAAACAGCGTCTTCTCGACAGCGTTTGTGGGCAGGTCAAGTTATTCGCGGGCGGACAATGTAGAACATAGGCCGGCATTAGGCAAATGTGTTACCGAGTGACGTGTAGCAGTAACGGAAGTGGAGAATTGACGACTTGTTTAGGTGGTTCTGAAAGTCAATAATTTTTTTTGAGAGAAAATACATTTTTTTATCGTGCACTTTCGGTTTCATAACTTTGCAGATTGTTTACATTCACAAGCAGCTACATTACACATTGTATGAAATGTAGCCTAATATTCGATAATAGGGGCACTTTAAAAGGCTCATGAGTGTGGTTAACAGGACTGAAAAAATGCATTCATCTTCTGCTTAGAAACCTTGTAAAAAATGAAATAAAGTTACCTGAGATTGACCAATACACATTTTGAATGGTTAAATAAATAAGTTCACTATTCTATAGTGAGTGTTGAAAAAAAAGATAAAAAATGAAGTTTAATTTTGAAGAAATACAACAAGCAAATGGCACCCACTGGGGGGAATGCGCCAAAAAGTGTGTGGTGGGTAGGCTACTTTACAGGAACAGCAATCATATGTAGCAATGTTGATTATCACACTCATCTGACAGAAATCTAAAGTTGCCTACTGGTTGTAACACAACGCTATTTAAAATAAACAATAAACAAAACAAAAAGGCGATAATTAATTAATTAATTAATTAATATGTTATCAATATACTAATAATAATAATAATATATAATAAAATAGATAATCAACATAAAACTATTGATAAAAAAAAAAAAAAAAAAAATCAACGACCGCATATGGAACAAGCCAGTTAATGTTAGGCCTACGACTGCATGAATAAGAAGCTGCAAAAAGCTGTGACTGAAAACGTTACTGCTCTAAAATTACATTTTATTTCTCTAACATTTCTGGCTTCTCGCATAGCAGAAATTAAAGAGGATGTAAGTTATTAAGCACAGGAAACCGCTCGGAAAGACTCACCCGTAGTTCACTTCAATTTAGAGGTGCGAGCGTGAATCTTCCGTCGATGAGTCAAGTGTGTGTTTGACTGTGTCTGGTCAGTGTGCGGACGAGGACGACGACGACGGAACTTCAGTGCCGCTTAATAAATGAATATTTCCATCTATTAATGGCCTATAATTAATAGAGTGATATTTTATTTATTTCCTGCCTTGTGCCCATAAAACGTTCGGTAATTATGTCCAGAAATGCTTTGAGGCTTCAGGAATGGCGACACTCGTGGCGGGCGGTAGAACCGTTCGTCAATTGAACCGTTAGAGATTTGAAATTATTTGGCAGGACATGAACTCAAAATATAAACTCAACGTGCAAAGTTTCACGTTAAACATTTTCATAAAGAAAACCATTATAAAAGAAACTGTTTTGTTATCAAGAAAATGCTCAATGTGCAATAGCATGTAGCATGTTGGCCAATAGCCTACTGAATTTTATATTTTAATATAACTGTCTTTGTACATTCAGCCACATTAAGTGTTATAGAATGTGCTGTTTTGGGATGTCTTTTTAGAGATATCAATGTGTGGTGGCCGGTGGGTGATGCATATGGATCGCAGGTGAAGTTTGTTCACAATGGTTTCATCAGCTATTCTGTTCTGTAAGTTGTAGATACTTAAAGTTTTTTTTTTTTTTTTTTTTTTTTGCTTTTAGTATGAATCAGGTATGAATATTTTGGCCTGTTGTCTATAAACTGGTGCGCTACAAAACAATGACAAAATTCACATTTAGAATAGGCTATAAAAGCATTCAAAACTTAAGCGATTTTTTTGCAACCGTTTCTTTGAAGAACATGACCGTTATATGAACACAAGATTGAATGTGACAAAGAAAATGATTATAGGCAGTCATGTTGCCTCTGTAGCCGGTGTATGCAGTTACATTTCTCATACCCCTTCGTTTGAAGTGTGGTCCCGAAAAATCTTAATTTCAAGGGCTATCTGGCCCTTCCCCCTACCCCTCCAACCAAAAGAGAATCGAGACAACCCTACCCCTTCACGGGAACGCGCAAAACGGAGGGGTAGGGCCAAGGGGTAGGGGCAAGGGGTGAACTGGGATTGAGCCTTACAGTCTGTACTCTCACTTCCTGTGTATGTAGGCTATGACATGTAGGCTATGAGTGGTGTATGTAGGCTATGACATCACTTTGTAGGCCAAAATACTGAAGGAGTTAGCATTTTAGCACTTCCGGTCCCATCGTCACATCATCATCACGCCGAAAAGGTAAGCTCAGTCCGTTTTTACAGCATCGGTATGGTTATATTTGTGCTCTTACAAATTATAATAATAATAATAATAAGTTATTATTATTACAAATTATTCTAACTTAAACTTTATGGGTAAATGTTTCTATAAAAACTGAAAGATTTTTGGAATTGCTTAGTGATGTTGACGTTGAATTCGTGTGGGACTGTAATGTTTGTTTAGCCTACCTTTAGCTATTGCCGGTTGGCCTACAAAGTGACGTCATACCTGCACCACTCTATATAGATCAATGATTTTGATGACATCATTCTGCACTTGCAGCTTCTCATCAGATTTTCTGTCCAATCAAATGCTATCTAGAATCTTAAGCATCCCGCCCCCTACATTATAAAAAGACGCTGAAGCTGCGGCTAAAATCGGTCACTTTATTTTTTGCATGATGAATAACACATAGTGCAGTATTTAGGGGATAGGGAACGATTCAGTAAGTGTAAGTGAATCGTTCCCAATCCCCTATATAGTGCATTAATACCGGTGGGGGGATGTCCATGGGGGGCCGTGCCTGGGTAAAAACAATTTTCCATTAAAATATGATACTTAATCATGAAATAACATAAAATGTGTAAATGCCATTCAGAAATGTTATTTGAAATTAATAAGAAACAATGAATACTGATACAAAAAAAGAAATAACATTTATTTATTATGACTGATTTTATTTGATTGATGCACACAGAGGCACGCTGTTTAGATCAGTTTCATTTTGAAGAGCCGCAAGTCATTTATTAACATAATGGTCTCTCTCTTAAAATGTAAACAAGTGTAAATGTCAACATTATCATATATGTTTAAAGGACTGAAGTTTGTCAGGTTAGACATGAGCTTATTGATGCAATTTGATCAATCTCTGTTTTATTGTAATCGTTAGGATCGGAGGCTTCCATAAATAGTTTATACGTAGAGTTATGTTTCAACTAAGTTTAATGGTGAAAGACAAAAATATTTAGTTGTGCATAAGTTATAACTTAGCGCCCCTTCATGTTCCCCCTAAGCTAATTTATGCACAGCTGGTGCAACCACCCCAGCAGGTCTCTGTGCCAGTCACATGACTGAAAACTATGAATAATTTAGCTTCAAATCGAACACACTTAATGGGTTTGGCACATCATGAAGTGGTGTTTCATTGTTTATGGTTGTTTATAAAAATGACTACACCGTGATATAAAATTACTCATACTCCCATATACTGTATATATTTTTATCATACCAACCTTGTGGTGTACCTGTGTCAGTGGAGGGTGCGTGATGACATCATGGCTGGGAGGGTTTTATGATGTCATACAGCCTGCGAAAGGGTAGCTATGTCATTGTGTCTGCAGAATTCGGAATTTCGGTGTCACAGCGTCCTTAAAAAGTCAGTGGTGACTGTGCTATCGCTGCTAGTGCAGCTAGCGCAGGATTACAGTGGGTGGCATGTTGAAAAGGGCATCTAACTTCATCTCAATAATCTCTGTCCTTACAAAAACCCCACTCGCAAATCCCCTCCAAAAGATTCAGCCCCACGAGACATCACAGTTGACTGCTCTTCCATCCTGCTGCTTTTCCTTTACCTCTACCTTCCTTTTTCCATCACGCGTGTCATTCTTTTCTCCGTCATCTGTGGTCAGGGGAACTGTCCCAGAAACAGCACTGGGAGTCCTGATCCCTCTCTCATCTATCCTCTCCTGTTCCTCAAAGAAAGTCCAGGTGGATGACTCTAAAATAACTCAGCTGAAGGGCACGCTCTTCCTTTTTCTTGTAGAAATGAGTGGGTGTCCTCCTGGACCCCTTGCCTTTGAACATCTTTATACAGGTGATATGAGAGCAGGTGACTTTCTTTCTTTCAGTGAGATTAATATAGAAATTAAATTAACTCTGGATTTCATAATGCACCAAAGCCCCGGTGATTCTGAACACATCCCTGCTACATCCCAGAATACGTGGCTGTCCTCTCACCTCTCTATCCCCTCATCACTGTAGAGCTGGGCCGCTGCTCACTTGCATATACATTAGCTCCAGAAACAACCATATAATTTAAATCATAAATAAGCCTATACTAAAATGAATACTGATATGTGAAGTACAGGCTGTGACCCTGAAAAAGGGGCGGAGACCTCATTAAAGAAAAGCCTTCTGGCATATACAAATCATGAATAGTCCCCTCTCTTAGCAAACCATTTGAAACGCGAAACTGTGATCCAGCAGACATTAGTTGCATGACTACAGCGCTCAAGCTCAAAGAGGATTAAAATGTCAGGCACAAGAACAGAGCGGATCTCAACAAACTCATAGCGTGTGTTAAGCAAATGATCAGATGGTTATTTGCTGCTTTTTTATTTACTCTCGAGTCAATTATTTTTATTACTTATAATTGTTTTCAATCACTCTCTGTTTACACAATAAGAAGCAGCTCTGTTTAAGCAGCGTTAATTAAAATCCTAAATCTCCTACCAGATGCCCCAACCAACTAATCAAATGTTATATAATAAATGATGATGATTATCATTTTGATTATAAAATTGTAATAGAAAACAAATATGAAACGAATGGATTGATCTGCAGAAAAGCACAAGAGGGTCCATGGACCATGCAGACAAATCAAGAGGGTTTTTTGCTGAAAGGTTCTACAAAGAATCATTCAAGAACCTTTAATATAGGCATTTTCTATTTTACACTGAGTGGAAAAGACCAAGCTTGTTAACAAATGCAACCCAGTCTCACGGCAATTCGTACATATTTTACAAGGAGGCTAATTTGTACAAATTCAAAATTCGTAGGATTTTTCAAAAAGCGTCACCGGGATGGACCACCCCTAACCCCGCCCCTAAACCTACCCATCACTTAAGTCTATAGACAAATCGTACGAAAACGTACTAGTGAGGTTGTAGGAATTTTTGTACAAATTAGCCACCTCGTGAAATACGTACGAATTGCTGTGAGATTGCGTTGGTTATTTCCACTAACTCATCCACCATTGTGTAAACAAAAGGCTATTTGTTGTTATATATATGCTTGGTGCAAATAGTATCAATCACTATTTACACTGATCTACCCTTTTGCAGGTGTGATATGTGAAAGCATTAAATAAGTTACAGGGTCTTTCCATGTGTATTGGGTAAAAAACAAAACTTAATTTAATAGGATTTGAAGGAAGTTGGTTGACAAACTGTCCTTTGATAAAACAAATAATTATAGACATGGCAGTTGAACTAGGATCATTTTGACATAATTATTGCAATGTTTGCTTTAAGATTAGCCATGACTCTGAAAATGGCCTCCTTGGAGACTACAGGGCCATTTATCAGAGCTGTCTTTGAAGTGTCAGCTAGTGTAGAGTTCAGGATGATGCTGGAGTGTGACAGATTGCATTAAATGGCCCATGAATCACTGGGGCAGAAATAGCAGTAGAATGCCTGTCAGAATAAACCTCACAGGTTAACACTTACGACTTCAGCGATCCTGAATTTGATCCCTGACCATATGTTTTGAACTTTGCCCTGATTAAAGCTGCTCATGTGCATAAGAGCTGAACAGATTTAGGTTAATGTATGAACAGTAGAGTAGACTGAGAATACATGTGTTAAAGTGGAACAAATTAACTATTGAGGGGCAAATATTTGCTTGCATAAAGAAACATTGCATGCTTTCCATTTCTGTCAAAAACGTAAAAACTGAATTCATTTTTTAAAAGCCGAACAATTATGGCTGGGGATTATAAAATCAAATCAATATCAAATACAAAAGTGCTAGAAAGAATTTTAAATAATTGGTCGGTTTTCATGTTGGATTATTCAGTTCACTGTCACCGTATAAGATATGAAATATATGTAAGATAACACAGGTTACAAAAATTGAAGGAATTTGCTACAGGGACTTGCCACAACTTTTTAATCATTTTACCTCTTTCAATGACATTTCTGTTACACAAACATACACATATAATTCTAATATCGCAGAATAACTCAAACCTTTGCACTTACCACTGGTTATAAAAATAGTTGTATTCGTCATAAACAAATAAACTTTCCTTGGAAGAAGAATCCATATTATTATTATTATATTTTAATAATCATAATTAATCATAACAGTTGTTATATTAATATCTAGCATGCAGCTTAACCTCTGAGTCAATGCTCATGCTCTTTTACCAGTGTTCACTATATTCACTGAGCTGTCACAGTTTAGATCAGGTGCTATATATAAATAATGACTCTGCAGCAGTTTTTCAAATTTAGTTTGACAAGTTTAGTTTTTAGCCTTAGAGCAAATGCCTAGGGTTGAGATGGCATTGTGATAGTGGTTTTCATAGGAAATCAAGTCATCATTTAGTTTCTCTCTAGCTGCGAGCATTCTCTAGGCATGCTTCACAACATAATGTGCAAAACTAAACACTCTGACAGACTTTTCTAACAAACCTTTAATCATAATCACCAACTCCTAATTACATTTATTCTAATTAATTTATTGATGTCTTAGCCCTCTGAACACCAACACTGTTCTAATAAAGGTTCATTTAGGGAGGAAGATTAATGCGTGGGTGTTCGTGTGTTAACGGGCGAGCATACCCGCAGAAAGGTCATCAGCAGAATTAGCATTGTAATGAATTATTGCACTTTGTTCCAGAATACAGAACAATAACCCATTTCTCAAACTGACAATAACGTACTAAAATTGCCGTGATATCCAAAAGGTTCAGGGCATACACACAGTCATGTAGAAGCTCTCCAAACAATTACACACACTGACACTCTTTGTTGACCTGTAGTGCGCTGTCTTGTTGACCACTGTTGAAGAGATACCTTTCTATGGTCCCTGATAACACAGTCCAGCCCTTACATTACGTCTGTGCCAGGCTGAAAAATACAGATACTAGGCCTACAGTAAAACCAGATTCTGATGTTTATCTGGTTTGTCACATGGTTTTTAGGTGATTGAAGCAGCCCATTAAATAGTCAAAGCTGGTTTAGATGGTTGGTGAGCTGGATTACTGCTAGGTCTGACAGAAACAATTCCTGAATTTGAATTGAGTTAACAAACAGGATGCAGAATTGCAATTCGAATTTGAGTGTAAATGTCCTTGCACACTGAGTCCGAAATTTTCATATGCGTTTTTTCGTATTCGTCATTCGGGGGCTCTGAATTGTCAAAACACCTCTCTAAATGCTTGATACGGATGCGGAAAACGCAGAAAATCAAACCCGGTCCGAATTTTTTATGACGGACAAAAGTTTCGGAGGCAGTGTGTAAACGTGATTGACACAACGTGAGGTCGTATTTATTTTTTAACGTGCAAAAAATTCGCTATTTTCGTTTTATCATTAATTAATTTAAATTCATATTGACAAAAATCTTGTTTAAAAGTTTTAAAAACAGTTAAAAAAAACCCTTGAAGTTTGAAGGTTTGTAGGCCAGAATGATAGCAAGATAGAATGATAGAACTGTTACAGTAGAGGATGATGATGAAAGCAATGAAGAAGAGATGTGGATCTGATGCAACTTTAACTTTATTAACAAAATAAAACAAAGAAGGTAATCTAAAAAGGGTGAGTAACAAATGAAACAGCTTTACACACAACATGCTAAGACAATACCATGCACTGAACTGAGGAAACTGATATATACACTAGCAAGAAACTCAGCAAAACACATGAACAACAAAACCAGTAAACTAGCTAACTAACTAGTGACTAGAACACAGAAAACAGGAAAGAAACACTGGGAAACAAGGAAATACAAACTAAGAGTCCATGAACACGAAACTGAATCGTGAGAAGAATGATAGATATAATGATAGATAGATAGATATATTTTTTTATTGCATTTTTCATCTGTCTATATCAATTTTACATTCAGAGTACCTTATTACCAGGTTTAGGAGCACACTGGCCGACAGAGGTCCCGAGACATTGGCCCTATTGGCCTGGGGCATGATCCATCCATCTTTGCCATCAAGCAGTGGGCAACTGGTATTTACACTTAACTCGGCATCTAAATCTTCTTCCATTTCTGCCTATCGCTTACATGAAAAGAATGACTTATTTACACCTGGGAACAAGGCAAGCAGAGAAGTGCATATATTAATATTGCAAACAATCATCCAAGGGTAGTCTTGTAAGGTGATCAGAGGCCAGTGACTAAATATGACAGTGGAAGCAATAAATCTCAATCATTTATGTAACATCCGAGTGAACAAAGAGAATGTAGTTCATTCTCTTCTGACCTATTTCTCTTTGCCCCACTCATCAATAATGGATGAAGAAGATGAGGCTGCCCAGAATCCATCTGGAGAGGACCAGGCCTGCCTTGGTACATTGGCTCCACTCATATTTTTTTTTTTAAATAAATGAAATAACAATATTTCCTCCAGCTTTTTCTCAAGATGCTCTAGATAAGCTATTCGGTTTCATAAGGCAACTTGCGAGCAGCCTGCCGTGCAAATCAAAGACACCGTAGAGTTAAACGAGGACGTGACGCGTTGCAGCACAGAGTGGTTTGCTTGTTCGTTCACTTGCTTGCTTGCTTGCTTGTTTGTTTGTTTGTTTGTTTAAATATGGCTTGGAAAACTCGCTTTAGCGTGCTTCTCCTTTGTGAGAGCTATAGTGCTCGAGTTTGATCTTTCACATGGTAATGAATGAGTCACAGACGAGAATAAGACAAAGAGGAGCATATTTTGTTTGGTGCTCATCGCATAATGATGTGAGCTGGTACAGTGTGAAGCACACCGAGTCAGGTTTCAGGGACAAAAAGAGATATATTTTAATCAAAGCCCACTCCTTGACAGAGAAAGAGGGAGGGACGGATTGAGAGAGTGAGGAGACAGAAAAAGAGCGAAACTGAAAGATGAAGGGGAGAAAAAGAGAGCTCAAGACAAGAAGAAAGCGAACGAGAGAGAGAGAGAGATAATGATGAAGCAGTTTGTTGTAACTTGCATTTCTTCAGTTGAGCAGCTTTGTGATGTGTGTGCAGAAGACAGTTTCCTCCTGTGTACAGTCACTGTTATTTTGGGATATGAAATCATGGCTTTTGTTCTAAAAATGGATGCCCTGAATGTGGGATGATGTAGCGGCCAAAAATACACATTCAACGTCAACATTTTATGACCTTAAGAAGTACTCAGTCCGAATTGATGCTGACATCTCAAGATGTTTGCAAGCAAACCTCATATCATTCCACGGGACAGATTCAGCACAGCACTTAAGCAAAAATCCCCCCGTACAGAAGTTAGATTTCATAGGAAATAAAGTCAAATGAGATCTCTTTAACATGGCTGGTGTTTCTGCTAGACAGCAATGATATTAATGGGATGTAGATGCTTGCTTACGTCTCCTGCTTCTCAGACTTTTCCCCTGAGAAAAAGACTCCAGGAGCCAGTTGCATGAACATCATGTTAAGACTGTGTCTTAAGAACTAGGAGTTAGTTAGGGGTAATCAGTCTTACTTTTGGGTATCAAATTAGACCAATCTACATTTCTATGTAACTGACTTAAAGAAAAAAAAACTGATGACTAACTTGTAAGACTAGTCTTAGCCGTTTATGCAACTGGCCCCAGGTTCTCAACTGGTTTTGCGTCATGACCCAGATTTTACATTGGACAGGAACACAAAACACACATTATTAATAATAGTATTAATATTACCATGAACACAGTCACAGGCCCAAAAAAAAACAAAAAAACAAAAATCACTATCAAGACATCAAACTGGAAAAATCAATTTTTGGTTTCTATATATTTCTCTTGAATTTGGCCTAAGTGTTTTCATGCTTTTGGCAGTCAATAAATCACAGCACAAAACAAATTGTGGTCGGCACAAACCTCATTTATCTGTGCTGCAAGTGAAGCTGTATTAATTTTTTTTTTACATTGTGTAGTTTTGTTCATGGTTTTCAAGGATCAGTGGATGTCAAGTAACCTGTTAATGCTGGCATCTAACTAATTTATTTCGGCTCTATCAAGAGACAGATGATTAGATGCACAACATTTGACATCAACAACAAAAATAAGGGGTTTTTCCTCATTTTAAAAGTTGATAAGCCCAGTATATTTTGCTATCCTTACTATACGTGATTAAATGGTTGGTAGCATCACATTATTTGCATTTGGCTTTTATTTTTTAATCTCCCAAGACCACATTATACATTTAAAATAAGTATTAGTAAATAATTATTAAATATTTTAAAATTATTTAAAAGTATTTATGAATTATTTTGTCATTTTCAATTATTAATCATATTATAGGAATTTATATTATATTCAAGAATCTATATTCTTGTGTCAACAGCGGTATCTTTTTTTTTTTTTTCGTCCAAAGGAGAAAATGAAAAATGATTTGAGACAGAATTGATGCTTAAATAAAGCATAACTCCATTAACCTGAGATATGAAAGAGCAAAACCTCTGCATAGTCAGGGTAGACATTTTTTTAATAAATGTGTATTAAATGCACAGAAAATGAATACGTTCCATTATTACTGAAGAACAGAACACTGCAATATAAAAGTGAGTTAAACTGATCTTTACAAAATACTGCATGTCTTTCACAGAATCACAATGCAGGCTTCACAGTAAAGGCCCCTGGTAAACGAGATTTGCTCATGTCGGCATTCAGTATTTTGCACCGCTTAGGGGTTTCTTATGGAAATGGAAATTGCAGTAGATCATTTGGGACATCAAGTATGCATGTCCTGTAATCTTCTTCATTAGGCATATTGATACTTCTGAGAGAGACAGAGAATGAGAATAAAAAGCTTGTTTATGACTGCAATAGAAACTGAAATCACTGTTATTGATGGTCTTTGCTTAGCCAAATGCATTAAAGGCCATGTTTGCATGTGTATGCACAGCATTTTGTTTAGTTTGACCTGCATTACAGACATTATGCTTTTGTTATGATGCTTTGTGTACAGTGACGCAACATTATGATAAATCGGTTCCTTGGTGACAAGATGAACTACACTCTGAAAGACATGCGATTTCTCTTTCTCCTCCCTTGCCCCACACACACACACACACACACACACACACACACACACACACACAATGACCCTGGTGTGAGACCAAGATGGATTGCTGTCAAAAAGACAGACACAATAAATAAACAAACAAAGCTATAACAGGCCATTTCCATGCAGATCCGAATGCATCCATCAATAAACACCTGAACATCTGCAGGCGGGACGTACATATGCGACGTCTCAACGTGGAGGTATACAGCTGGGTTATGAATGTAGTCGTCTCTGTAATCTATCAGGGCTGAGTTTTAACTGCAGTCTGTCTCTGTGGGGGCCAGGAGTGTGTCACAATGACAAATGCAGCGTTTTACCACTCATCAAGTACTGCTAATGCGCTCCAAAAAGAGCTTATGAGACTGCTTCCTGTGCTCTCTCTCTTTATTCGCTGACATGAGTTGACGCCGCACGATGAGTTGCTCATTTCTGATTTTTTTTTTTTTCACAAGCTCACATCTGCCTTTCCGCTAATTAGCTGTGTTTACGTTAAGGTGGCACTCACAAAGACCTGCATCAGAAAACTAATCACAAGAGGAGTACATAAAAAGGAGCTGGTCACGCCAGGCTAATTATTTTCTTCAATGGGATTTTGTCTTTCTTGAGGAGTAAAGAAAGTAATGGCCCCAAAAAGTATTTTGACACTTAAGCCACACTTAAAAAATACGGATGCCATTTGCTTTAGAAATTAGCAACATATCAAACCTATTGGAATCTTAAAACATAAATATGAATTTAAAATTTCATTTTGTGAAATGCTTTGCTTGAAAAGGGTGTGCTTCTGCTATCATTCTTTTACATAAATGTCACTTGGTTTCATCTTTCACCTAATGCAATGATATTCATACATTTTTAAGCGTGGCTTCAGTGTCCAAATACTTTATGAAAAGTTATGATGCTGTTGAGGGTAGACTCATAATGTCAGGAATAGCTTTCATATGCAAACCAAAATGCATGTTCAACTCTGAAATACATTCACACGGAAAAACGAATAATAACATCTATGTCACATAAATTATAGGTTGAATGTGTTTTTTTTTTTACCTAGCCCATATTTACAACTAGTAATTTCCAATAATGTATAATCATCTACTAGTGCGGTGGCAAAAACACTTTTTTAGGCTTTCACTGGGATTACATTAAGTCAAATAGTCACTGGATTAAAGTCTTCAAAAACCCTGAAAGTCTCTTCTGAATTGTGAATGAACAATTGTAGGTGTAGTTCTATACAGTCACACTTAGAAATCCTGCAAATACATAGGCAATATTGAGCCGATTGCAACTGACAGTACCATTCTGACATAACATTTGACAATATCTGCAACATACCACAAAAAAAACAAAAAAAACATTACATGCTGAGAACTGCTCAATAAATTAACTTAAAGAGAGTTCACCCAAAAATAAAAATTCTGTCATTATTTACACCCTCATGTAGTTCAAAACCTGACACTTTTTTGTGGAACTTTTTTGCTCTTTCATAACTCAAGAAATGTAAAACTTCTATATAGTTTATATTTCTACATATCTCATCTACATCGGTTAACTGTTAAATATCAACTTTATCTCAGATATTTGTCCAAACGATTAGAAATCACTAAAATAGACTAAACTGAGACAACTGTTGACAATGATTAAAGCGACAGTCCACATAAAAAGTGATAATTCTGTCATAATTTACCTGTAGGAACACAAAAGATGTTTGGCAGAATGTTAATGCTGCTCTTTTCAATATGCAAAAGTGTAAGTGAGGTAAGAGAGATTTTCAGTGAATAATTACTGTAATTTCAATTAATTTTGGAGCTTGGTGACTGCTTTTGCTTTATTGATAGCCTGTACATTCTCCAAAAAACATCGTTTCACATATGAAAGAAAGTGGATGACAGAAGTTAATGTGATAACACTTTACAATGTTTCATTTGTTCACATTAGTTATTAGTTAACATGACCTACCAATAAGTTAGTTAATGCACTGTGAACTGACATGAGCAAACAATGAAAAAAAATATTTTTATTACCTAACAAAAAATGCTGTAAGATTATATTGCTCCTTCTTTGGTAATGTTATCTAATGTTAACAAACGAGACCTTATTGTAAAGTGTTACCGTTAATGTTAATGTTATTTATTAAATATTACGAGTGCGCATGAATAAAAAAAAATGTGCATGGATAAACAACACCACAATATTCCATAAAAAAAAATAAGAATTGTCTATTTAGATTTCATGGTGACTTTAAATTTGATTAAATGTGATGTTTCTTGAACACCATCATATTAATAGTGCTGTTGTAACAGCATTCGTGGAACAAACATTATTAGTGTGCACTACATAGTGCACTGCATTACGAGCACTGACCTGATAATAAATACACATTAGCGGCCTGCAGTGCTCTGCGGTTAGGGTTCGATGGGTAATCTCCATGCAGGTCTTCCCAGTGATTCAATTACACTTGGGACTCATTAATATTAAATGAACTATTAACGTATATAGGCTGTTTTATATGGAGGACTCGCACGCTGGCATGTAGCCGAGGTTGACGACTCTCTGGGCATGCATATGCAACGTATGCACGCCCACACACAAGTACACACACACAGGGGTGCAGCTGTGCTTACTTGTTGGATGAAAATCCCCCAGCAAAATGGGTGCTGTGTTTTTGCACATGACAAAGTGCTGGAGGGGTGGGTTTGGAACAGGGATTGATTTTTGAATTGAAGAATGCAGCAGCGGCTATGTATCATCATCTCCCTGCTCCTTCCCTCTCTCTATCTCCCCTCCTTTCGGTCTTCTGATGTTGGCGTTTAGCGTGTGTGTGCGTGCGTGCATGTGTGTGTGTGAGTCTGTGTGTGTGTGAGTGTGTGCTTGCCTGCCTGCCTGAGTGCATCTCTAGCAGAGAAGCTCAGAGGGAAAGTGGGTCACACTCGGCTCGCCTCAAGACTAAGACCAGATCTGCCATGCACACACGTTTAAACACAGCACAACGCACCTACACACACACGCACGCACAAATCCACCTTTACATAAAAATGCACATCATATTTCCCCTAATCCTCCAGAGAGAGGATCTTGATACATCACTATGAGTCTTGAGTTATTTGAGTGGACAGTTCACTATTCAGAAGAGTGAATTTCCCTGCAGCTTTTCAAGGGAGAATCGGACACAGTTTGTGAGGACTTACCTCTCTCTCTTTCTCAACCCCTCCTCATATCTACTGGGTGGATTAAACCAGTGTCTCTTTCATCCTCATTTGGCAGTATGAGCGCTTCTCTGAGTCATGCTCTTCCCGGGTTCTGCTGAGCTGTTGGGTATGTAAAATCTGTGCAGGCATCACCTGGGAATACATAACTGTACCATACTGTCACTCAATTTTACAGCATTTCAGCCATTTAGCATATTGAGGACATTTTGTACAGGATATGGATATAGTTTCCATTTCATATAATAACTGTTCTGTATCCAAACTGAAACTATACCTACACTAGGCCTATGTGAAGAGGAAGCTTACCGTATAGAAATATCACAAATGGGATCTATTTAACTTCTCATTTGTTTAAACAGCTGTGAGATTAAATCGAGAGCAAATTGAGGTTTTGAGAGGTCTTCTGCTTCTCAGAATCATCTGCTGGGTAAAAAGACCCAGGTAATCTCACATGTGTCCTCTTGAGATCTCTATGACGTCTCAAATTGCCCTCAACTGTACCATAATATCAAAGTCTGCAATCAAAAGTCTGAGATTTTAATATTAACTCAAATACTTCTCATCAAGCTTGTCCAAGAGCAAAACAAAGAGTTGTAAAATCCACATTAATCAATAACCATGCCAACTGTGCTTTAAAAAAAATTTGTTTTTATTACAAAGATCTAGCCTGGAAATCCAGACATAAATCTAAAAGATTAATGGTCTGGCGTCGACTAATGAAAATCGCCCAGCTCGAGGGGCGGCACCAAGCATGCATTTGAAAATCTCACTGCACGCAATTGGATAACACTACGACCAATCACAACAATAAACCCCATACGCTTAGCTACCAGCGGAGCTAACTGGTAGATTATACTCTTACCGTATCCGGTCGACAAAACAGCAAAAACGTCCTTCTTGCAAAGGAACGATTCGAGTGGCTGTCCTGTTTTAGATAAAAAGCCAAGTCTAACTCGTTCATTGTAGAGGCCAAAGCCGTTTCAAACAACTGGTATTCATCCATGGGCGTCGGAACCATTGTATATGGGTGGGACAAGACCCACCCACTTTTTAAGACCAATGATATTGGACCCACTTACTTTTACCGTCTCTATTTCAAATTTCTCTATTTCGCATTTGTCTGTTCGCCGTCAGTCAAATCCATTCCACTTGAGGAATTCCCTAAACTCCATTTCCGCTGAATTGCTACATTATATTTCTCAACGAGCCGCAACTGACGAAAGTAACCGCCCGTTGTACCCTTCAGTCAAATACTGCGTCGCAAACATCAATAACAGCTTTAAGTTGTCATTGCTGGCAAATGACCATGGTATTAGCGGGATAATCCACGGATAGCTGTGCATTTAATGCACGACGTGGAGGCAAAGAACCGCCCGACGTGACGTGGAGTTTAGTTTACTTGTTTTAATTAAAAGGCACCAGAATACATGAAATGGTATTTACTCCAGTAACATTTTTCTGGGGGAGGACCCACCCACTTTTTTTTTTTCTTCCGACGCCCATGTATTCATCCATAGCCATTCTGCAATGTTTACTAATGACTTCGACGTCACAGCGCTGTCGTCATCTCGCCTCTGGCCCACCTATATCAGATAACCCGATGTGATTGGTGCAGCTCAGATCGAGGGGCATATTTAATGAGCATCATTACTCGACACCAGAGTAACTTCCTGAGCAAATTCAACTTGTGCTCTCGCGAGAACTCTGGATTACCAGGGTAACAAAGATCGGTATTAACTTAATCATATTGTCACAGTCACGTTTGTTTGGACTCTTTGTGTTTTGTCCTCATCTGCCTTAATAACTCATTTGTTGTCATGGACACTGATGATTTTCAGCTGTGGACTCATCAATCACCATCATTATCACCTGTATTTTTGTTCAGTTCTGTTTCAGTCTAGGGTCCGGTGTTGTCTTTTGTGGATGCATTGTATCTTGCTCTGTGCCAGTTTGGATTACCCTTTGGATTTATTTAATATTACCTTATTGCCTTGTTTATACAACCAGCCCTGTGACACATATAAGTTATTAACTATTATATTTTATTACTACACACACACACACACACATACATACACATATATATATATAAAAAAAAATCATGGCTGGTACAATTCAGTGTTATAGTATAATTTAAACAACAGTTATCACTCTTGCATGGCTGCTACATGCTGTTTTGTAAACTCTGGTAGTATTAAATTTAGAGTGATGAAATACTATTTAACTGTGTGCAATTATTGCATATAGCACTAATGTCAAAACTAGCAGTGCACTTTTGGCCTCATGTTTAGTCAATACCTTGTATGCATGTGCGCGTATGAATATTTCCACTCCACGGAGTGCATTGGCATGGACTAATGAACTACTCGGTGTGAGACAGCAGGGAAAAGATGCCACACTCAGTGAATAATTTGTTTATTGATCGCAGCATTTAAATGCAGTATTGATAAAGAGGAATCCACTCTAATGGAAAGGAATGGTTGCAGTATCAAAGACTTATTGCATCTGGGAGAATGCAGGACTGACAAATTTTATTGAATGATGCTGGGAACGCTCGAGGGAGAGATAAAAAGATAAAGGGAGAAGCGGAATGGAGAGAAAAGAAAGAGCCCAGCATTGCTGTTGTTTTTTTATGCTGGTGGGCTGATGTCCACCAGCCAAACCAGCACCAAACCAGCCTTGGGAATTCATTCCGGTTTAAGCTGGTCTTTTCATCACACAAATGTTATTGTTTTGCCAGTCATTTCTTCCACGAGAAGAATCAAGAATCAACTTTAACCCAGTTGTAGCTCAAGCCTCACAATCCATATTGCAGAAATCTGTGTCCTTGCGTTCAACCACACACTAACGGCAGCATGTGTCACTGTGGGTGGATCGTTCCCGTGCGAGTAACAAGCAAGACGACGTGGGTGTATTCATTGGCCTTTCCCAGCAAAATACTATACGTTATATTTAAATTGAGTTCAAGATGTGGTCAAACGCACATATAAAGGAGATGTCGCTACGCCATGTGTGCGAAGCTTCGCTAAATGATGTATGCACTGTATGCACACGGCCTGCTTAAATGCAGGCTCCATAAATGATTTAATGTGGAGCGCTACACTCTGTGCTTGATCCGCAGGCCGTTTCTTACACACTTGCACTAGATTATATATTACAAACACTGTGTAATTTATAGATGGTACTTTGGGTAAAATATTAGATGCAGAAAAGGCAAAATAAAAAAGGCCCAGCATGCCATCTAGCATACCAGAGAGATTTGACTATCGTCATTTGCGGTTATTTGCTACTCTGAGTCATAAGGTTGGTAGAATAGAGAAAAACCTCATGGGTCTGTCAAAGAATATTAGACTGCAGATATTCAATTCAATAGTGACTTTATGAGTTTCTGCATTACCGTAGAAACGACTGGCATGGTAGTGGTATCGAAAGCATCAATGACAACCTTTCTTTCCATCTCTCTCTGATATCAGACGAGACATAAGCGAAGGAAAGAGAGAGAGAGAGAGAAAGAGAGAGAGAAAGAGAGAGAATGGGAGCGTGGGTAGAGTCCCATGCTGCCACAGTAGGGGTAAATTATCCATAATCAGGGCATCAATGTGGATGGGTCCATCGGAACCTAACACTTATACCCCATAATCAGCACCTCCGTGTCAACCAATCGCTTATAGCCGCACAAATTGCCACCATTTGAGCTCCCACACAGTCTATATTACAGATTGTGTTTGAGTGTGTGTGTGTTTGAGTGTGTGTTTGCGTGTGTAGCGGTGCACACTGCCTCGACACAATAGAGAGGTCAAATTCTCAGAAAAAAGGAAGAGCAAAATAAGCTAGAATGATTAGAAAGAGAGAGATTAGATTGTTGCCTTTCAAAGCCAAGTTAAATCACCTTTCTTCTTTCAGATGGGGACCCGGCAAATTGCCCTCTAATCTTCAAATCATCATCATAGGAAGGAGGGCAAACGGTGACAATGACAATTCAAAAAATGCAAAATAGATTCTGCACCTCGTGAAATTAATTGTGTCAGTTGTTTCGTACTTTTCTGCAGCATTTGAATCTCCAGCCACAGTAAACTCTTATCATTTCCAAGAGAGAAGCTCTGACCTGGATTTGTCAGCACTGCGTTTGAGTAAGGACTCTCAGCTCTGAACATAAACCGCATTCTTTTGTGCTGCTTAAATTGGGGCTCTCAAAGCTCTGTTAGAAACTCTGGCATGACCTATTCCTGTTATTTCTCAACCTCCTGCAACTTCCAGCCAACCTAACTGCCCTGTCTCTTGTTACGTTGGTGCACATAAGAGATGCATTATGCTGATATTAAATAGGCCACTGCAATGTAAAGTTCGCATCCACACTGGGAGTCTTATTTGTTATGCATGAACCCATACTCAACCACAGGTACAGCCGTACCTTGGGATGTACTAAATGATATGCCTGGATTGAGGGAAGGGCCTGCTT